>NC_092105.1:12815844-12913344 GCF_045679555.1 Salvelinus alpinus | reverse complement strand
GTTTTAGTGATTCGCCATAGTGAAGGCGTAGACTCAGGTTTTCCGGGTCTCTATGTTTTTGGTTGGACAGGTTCCTCAATTTATTTCTTAGATTTTTGCATTCTTTATCAAACCATTTGTCATTGTTGTTCATTTTCTTCGGTTTTCTATTTGAGATTTTTAGATTTGATAGGGAAGCTGAGAGGTCAAATATACTGTTAAGATTTTCTACTGCCAAGTTTACACCTTCACTATTGCAGTGGAACATTTTACCCAGGAAGTTGTCTAAAAGGGATTGAATTTGCTGTTGCCTAATTGTTTTTTGGTAGGTTTCCAAACTGCATTCCTTCCATCTATAGCATTTCTTAATGTTACTCAGTTCCTTTGGCTTTGATGCCTCATGATTGAGTATTGCTCTGTTCAAGTAGACTGTGATTTTGCTGTGGTCTGATAGGGGTGTCAGTGGGCTGACTGTGAACGCTCTGAGAGACTCTGGGTTGAGGTCAGTGATAAAGTAGTCTACAGTGCTACTGCCAAGAGATGAGCTATAGGTGAACCTACCATAGGAGTCCCCTCGAAGCCTACCATTGACTATGTACATACCCAGCGTGCGACAGAGCTGCAGGAGTTGTGACCCGTTTTTGTTGGTTATGTTGTCATAGTTGTGCCTAGGGGGGCATATGGGGGAGGGAATGCTGTCACCTGCAGGCAGGTGTTTGTCCCCCTGTGTGCTGAGGGTGTCAGGTTCTTGTCCAGTTCTGGCATTTAGGTCGCCACAGACTAATTGTTGCCACAAGAAAAGGGCAACCAGTGAAGAACAAACACCATTGTAAATACAACCCATATTTATGTTTATTTATTTTAACTTGTGTGCTTTAACCATTTGTACATTGTTACAACACTGTATATATATAATATGACATTTGTCATGTCTTTATTGTTTTGAAACTTCTGTATGTGTACTCTCTCTCTCTCTCTCTCTCTCTCTCTCAATTCAATTCAATTCAAGGGGCTTTATTGGCATGGGAAACGTGTTAACATTGCCAAAGCAAGTGAGGTAGATAATATACAAAAGTGAAATAAACAATAAAAATTAACAGTAAACATTACACATACAGAAGTTTCAAAACAATAAAGACATGACAAATGTCATATTATATATATACAGTGTTGTAACAATGTACAAATGGTTAAAGCACAAAAGTTAAAATAAATAAACATAAATATGGGTTGTATTTACAATGGTGTTTGTTCTTCACTGGTTGCCCTTTTCTTGTGGCAACAGGTCACAAATCTTGCTGCTGTGATGGCACACTGTGGAATTTCACCCAGTAGATATGGGAGTTTATCAAAATTGGATTTGTTTTCAAATTCTTTGTGGATCTGTGTAATCTGAGGGAAATATGTCTCTCTAATATGGTCATACATTGGGCAGGAGGTTAGGAAGTGCAGCTCAGTTTCCACCTCATTTTGTGGGCAGTGAGCACATAGCCTGTCTTCTCTTGAGAGCCATGTCTGCCTACGGCGGCCTTTCTCAATAGCAAGGCTATGCTCACTGAGTCTGTACATAGTCAAAGCTTTCCTTAAGTTTGGGTCAGTCACAGTGGTCAGGTATTCTGCCACTGTATACTCTCTGTTTAGGGCCAAATAGCATTCTAGTTTGCTCTGTTTTTTTGTTAATTCTTTCCAATGTGTCAAGTAATTATCTTTTTGTTTTCTCATGATTTGGTTGGGTCTAATTGTGCTGTTGTCCTGGGGCTCTGTGGGGTGTGTTTGTGTTTGTGAACAGAGCCCTAGGACCAGCTTGCTTAGGGGACTCTTCTCCAGGTTCATCTCTCTGTAGGTGATGGCTTTGTTATGGAAGGTTTGGGAATCGCTTCCTTTTAGGTGGTTGTAGAATTTAACGGCTCTTTTCTGGATTTTGATAATTAGTGGGTATCGGCCTAATTCTGCTCTGCATGCATTATTTGGTGTTCTACGTTGTACACGGAGGATATTTTTGCAGAATTCTGCATGCAGAGTCTCAATTTGGTGTTTGTCCCATTTTGTGAAATCTTGGTTGGTCTCTCTCTCTCTCTCTCTCTCTCTCTCTCTCTCTCTCTCTCTCTCTCTCTCTCTCTCTCTCTCTCTCTCTCTCTCTCTCTATCTCTCTCTCTCTCTCTCTCTCTCTCTCTCTCTGTTGGCTAAGGTACATCTCTCTCTCTCTCTCTCTCTCTGGGTTGGCTAAGGTACATCTCTCTCTCTCTCTCTCTCTGGGTTGGCTAAGGTACATCTCTCTCTCTCTCTCTCTCTGGGTTTGCTAAGGTACATATCTCTCTCTCTCTCGGTTGGCTAAGGTACATATCTCTCTCTCTCTCTTTCTCTCTCGGTTGGCTAAGGTACATCTCTCTCTCTCTCTCTCTCTGTTGTTTAAGGTACATCTCTCTCTCTCTCTCTCTCTCTCTCTCTCTCTCTGTGTGTTTGTTAAGGTACATCAAATCAAATCAAATAGATTTATATAACCCTTCTTACATCAGCTGATATATCAAAGTGCTGTACAGAAACCCAACCTAAAACCCCAAACAGCAAGCAATGCAGGTGTAGAAGCACGGTGGCAAGGAAAACCTCCCTAGAAAGGCCAAAACCTAGGAAGAAACCTAGAGAGGAACCGTGCTATGAGGGGTGGCCAGTCCTCTTCTGACTGTGCCGGTTGGAGATTATAACAGAACATGGCCAAGATGTTCAAATGTTCATAAATGACCAGCATGGTCAAATAATAATAATCACAGTAGTTGTCGAGGGTGCAACAAGTCAGCACCTCAGGAGTAAATGTCAGTTGGCTTTTCATAGCCGATCATTGAGAGTATCTCTACCGCTCCTGCTGTCTCTAGAGAGTTGAAAACAGCAGGTGTGGGACAGGTAGCACGTCCGGTGAACAGGTCAGGGTTCCATAGCCGCAGGCAGAACAGTTGAAACTGGAGCAGCAGCACGGCCAGGTGGACTGGGGACAGCAAGGAGTCATCATGCCAGGTAGTCCTGAGGCATGGTCCTAGGGCTCAGGTCCTCTGAGAGAGGGAAAGAAAGAAAGAGAGAAAAAGAGAATTAGAGAGATACTTAAATTCACACAGGACACCGGATAAGACAGGAGAAATACTCCAGATATAACAGACTGACCATAGCTCCCGACACAAACTACTGCAGCATAAATACTGGAGGCTGAGACAGAAGGGGTCAGGAGACACTGTGGCCCCATCCAATGATACCCCCGACAGGGCCAAACAGGCAGGATATAACCCCACCCACTTTGCCAGAGCACAGCCCCCACAGCACTAGAGAGATATCTCCAACCACCAACTTACCATCCTGAGACAAGGCCGAGTATAGCCCACAAAGATCTCCGCCACGGCACAACCCAAGGGGGGGGCGCCAACCCAGACAGGAAGACCACGTCAGCGACTCAAACCACTCAAGTGACGCACCCCTCCTAGGGACTGCATGGAAGAGCACCAGTAAGCCAGTGACTCAGCCCCTGTAATAGGGTTAGAGGCAGAGAATCCCAGTGGAGAGAGGGGAACCGGCCAGGCAGAGACAGCAAGGGCGGTTCGTTGCTCCAGAGCCTTTCCGTTCACCTTCACACTCCTGGGCCAGACTACACTCAATCATATGACCCATGAGTCTTCAGTAAAGACTTAAAGGTTGAGACCGAGTCTGCGTCTCTCACATGGGTAGGCAGACCATTCCATAAAAATGGAGCTCTATAGGAGAAAGCCCTGCCTCCAGCTGTTTGCTTAGAAATTCTAGGGACAATTAGGAGGCCTGCGTCTTGTGACCGTAGCGTACGTGTAGGTATGTACGGCAGGCCCAAAATGGAAAGATAGGTAGGAGCAAGCCCATGTAGTGCTTTGTAGGTTAGCAGTAAAACCTTGAAATCAGCCCTTGTTAACAGAAAGCCAGTGTAGGGAGGCTAGCACTGGAGTAATATGATACAAATGTTGGGTTCTAGTCAGGATTCTAGCAGCCGTATTTAGCACTAACTGAAGTTTATTTAGTGCTTTATCTGGGTAGCCGGAAAGTAGAGCATTGCAGTAGTCTAACCTAGAAGTAACAAAAGCATGGATTCCTTTTTCTGCGTCATTTCTGGACAGAAAGTTTCTGATTTTTGCAATGTTATGTAGATGGACAAAGCTGTTCTTGAAACAGTCTTGATATGTTAGTCAAAAGAGAGGTCAGGGTCCAGAGTAACGTCGAGGTCCTTCACAGTTTGATTTGAGACGACTTTACAACCATCAAGATTAATTGTCAGATTCAACAGAAGATCTCTTTGTTTCTTGGGACCTAGAACAAGCATCTCTGTTTTGTCTGAGTTTAAAAGTAGAACGTTTGCAGCCATCCACTTCCTTATGTCTGAAACACAGGCTTCTAGCGAGGGCAATTTTGGGGCTTCACCATGTTTCATTGAAATGTACAGCTGTGTGTCATCCGCATAGCAGTGAAAGTTAACATTATGTTTTCAAATGACATCCCCAAGAGGTAAAATATATAGTGAAAACAATAGTGGTCCGGAACCTTGAGGAACACCGAAGTTTACAGTTGATTTGTCAGAGGACAAAACATTCACAGAGACAAATTGATATCTTTCCGACAGATAAGATCTAAACCAGGCCAGAACGTGTCCATATAGAGCTATTTGGGTTTCCAATCTCTCCAAAAGTATGTGGTGATCGATGTTATCAATAGCAGCACTAAGGTCTAGGAGCACGAGGACAGATGCAGAGCCTCGGTCTGCCACCATTAAAAGGTAATTTACCGCCTTCACAAGTGCAGTCTCAGTGCTATGATGGGGTCTAAAACCAGACTGAAGAATTTCGTATACATTGTTTGTCTTCAGGAAGGCAGTGAGTTGCAGCGCAACAGCTTTTTCAAAGATTTTAGAGAAGAATGGAAGATTCGATATAGGCCGATAGTTTTTTATATTTTCTGGGTCAAGGTTTGGCTTTTTCAAGAGAGGCTTTAGTACTGCCACTTTTAGTGAGTTTGGTACACATCCGGTGGACAGAGAGCCATTTATTATGTTCAACATAGGAGGGCCAAGCACAGGAAGCAGCTCTTTCTGTAGTTTAGTTGGAATAGTGTCCAGTATGCAGCTTGAAGGTTTAGAGGCCATGATTATTTTCATCATTGTGTCAAGAGATATAGTACTAAAACACTTGAGTGTCTCCCTTGATCCTAGGTCCTGGCAGAGTTGTGCAGACTAAGGACAACTGAGCTTTGGAGGAATACGCAGATTTAAAGAGGAGTCCGTAATTTGCTTTCTAATGATCATGATCTTTTCCTCAAAGAAGTTCATTAATTTATTACTGCTGAAGTGAAAGCCATCGTCTCTTGGGGAATGCTGCTTTTTAGTTAGCTTTGCGACAGTATCAAAAATACATTTAGGATTGTTCTTATTTTCCTCAATTAAGTTGGAAAAATAGGATGATCGAGCAGCAGGGAGGGCTCTTCGATACTGCACGGTACTGTCTTTCCAAGCTAGTCGGAAGACTTCCAGTTTGGTGTGGCACCATTTCCGTTCCAATTTTCTGGAAGCTTGCTTCAGAGATTTTTCTGTATACCAGGGAGCTAGTTTCTTATGACAAATATTTTTAGTTTTTAGAGGTGCAACTACATCTAGGGTATTGCGCAAGGTTAAATTGAGTTCCTCAGTTAGGTGGTTAACTGATTTTTGTCCTCTGACGTCCTTGGGTAGGCAGAGGGAGTCTGGAAGGGCATCAAGGAATCTTTGGGTTGTCTGAGAATTTATAGTAAGACTTTTGATGCTCCTTGGTTGGGGTCTGAGCAGATTATTTGTTGCGATTGCAAACGTAATAAAATGGTGGTCCGATAGTCCAGGGTGATGAGGAAAAACATTGAGATCCAAAACAAAACTAGGTCCAGAGTATGACTGTGGCAGTGAGTAGGTCCAGAGACATGTTGGACCAAACCCACTGACTCGAAGATGTCTCCCAAAGCCTTTTGGAGTGGGTCTGTGGACTTTTCCATGTGAATATTAAAGTCACCAAAAATATATTATCTGGTATGACTACAAGGTTCGATAGGAATTCAGGGAACTCAGTGAGGAACACTGTATATGGCCCAGGAGGCCTGTAAACAGTAGCTATAAAAAGTGATTGGGTAGGCTGCATAGATTTCATGACTAGAAGCTCAAAAGACGAAAACGTCTTATTTTTTTTGCCCAACCTAGGTTGAGGCACAGACACGGTCTCAATGGGGATAGCTGAGCTGACTACACTGACTGTGCTAGTGGCAGACTCCACTAAGCTAGCCTGCTGCCTGGCCTGCACCCTATTTCATTGTGGAGCTAGGGGAGTTAGAGCCCTGTCTATGTTGGTAGATAAGATGAGAGCACCCCTCCAGCTAGGATGGAGTCCGTCACTCCTCAACAGTCCAGGCTTGGTCCTGTTTGTGGGTGAGTCCCAGAAAGAGGGCCAATTATCTACAAATTCTATCTTTTGGGAGGGGCAGAAAACAGTTTTCAACCAGCGATTGAGTTGTGAGACTCTGCTGTAGAGCTCATCGCTCCCCCTAACTGGGAGGGGGCCAGAGACAATTACTCGATGCGAAACATCTTTCTAGCTGATTTACACGCTGGAACTATGTTGCGCTTGGTGACCTCTGACTGTTTCATCCAAACATCGTTGGTGCCGACGTGGATAACAATATCTCTACACTCTCTACACTCGCCAGTTTTAGCTTTAGCCAGCACCATCTTCAGATTAGCCTTAACGTCGGTAGCCCTGCCCCCTGGTAAACAGTGTATGATCGCTGGATGATTCGTTTTAAGTCTAATACTGCGGGTAATGGAGTCGCCAATGACTAGGGTTTTCAATTTGTCAGAGCTAATGGTGGGAGCCATCGGCATCTCAGACCCCGTAACGGGAGGAGTAGAGACCAGAGAAGGCTCGGCCTCTGACTCCGACTCGCTGCTTAATGGGGAGAACCGATTGAAAGTTTCTGTCGGCTGAATGAGCGACACCGGTTGAGCATTCCTATAGCATTTCTCTCCAGAAGCCATGAGAAAGTTGTCCGGCTGCGGGGACCGTGCGAGAGGATTTATACTAACGTTACTATGTGTAGATACTGGTGGCGCAGACGCTGTTTCATCCTTTCCTACACTGAAACTACCCTTCCCTAACGATTGCGTCTGAAGCTGGGCTTGCAGCACAGCTATCCTCGCCGTAAGGCGATCGTTGTCATGCAATTAGAAGGCATCATGTTAATGTTACTACTTAGTTTCGGCTGTTGGAAGTCCTGACGAACCATGTCCAGATAAAACGTCCGGAGTGAAAAAGTTGAATGAAAACAAGTTGAGTGAGGGAAAAACTAAAAATATAAACTGTAATTAGAAAGAAAAAAACGTAAAGTTGGCAGGTAGCAAAGTAAGGTTGGCAACAAAACGCAAAGCAGCACGTAAACAAGTCTGCAACTGAATTCACTGTAAAACTCAGCTTGTTATCAATTTGTTTCCCTCTGTATGTGAAACACTCAACCACCTGGTTCAGGAAGAGTGGTTGGGACATTGGTAAGTTGTTGCCATTGATGATCAGCTCCTTTGTCTTTTCCACATTGATGTGGAGGGCACTTGACCGACCCCATTCTTGAAGGTTGTTGGTCTGTTTAAAACAGCTGTCCCCATCTGATGTAGCATCTTTAAAAAAGAGTCCTACCAGAGCCATGTCATCCGCATACTTAAAAAGGCTCACATTGTTTCCCCGGATCTTCATCTCGTTAGTGTAGAAAGAGAACAACAACGGTGAAAGGACACACCCTTGGGGCGCCCCTGTGTTCAGGGTCAGTTCATCAGAGAGGGCCCCATTCATGAGGACCCTCTGTGGGCGGTCAGTTAAAAAGTCCTTGATCCAACCTGCCTGACCTCCGTTGACGTTCAGGTCCAGTAGTCGTTTCAGCATTGTGTGTATTTGCATTGTATTGAAAGCTGAACTAAAATCTAAAAATAAAATGTGATGATATGATTTTGTATGTTGAAGGTGACTAGTCACCATGTTCACCAAGGTCAGGGAGGAGATAAAGAGGGAGGAAAGAAAGAGGAAGGAAGGAGAGAAAGGAGAAGGGGAACAAATATTTGACTCTGTAGAGCAACACACTGTTACCTCGCTCAGAGACGTGTCACCCTGTCTGTCCACACACACAGACAGTCTGACAGACATTTAACACACCACACCCAGTAGGGAGTGGTGTGAGTGACGGTGCATTCACAGACCACAGACCATATCTATGGCACTAACAAAACAGGGTTCACACCAAGAAGAGTTCCTCCATGTCAGTCACTGTCTGCAGCTATGACAACAGATGTATTTGTTCAAATGAGTTCTCCACCACTACATGATGAAAGAGTTAGTGAAATGACACACTATTCCCTGTATAGCGCACTACTTCTGAGCAGAGTGCCATGCAGAGCACTAGGCTAAATGAGAAGTGGGTTACCATGTAATGCTGATGTGATGAGTGTGTTGTTATACATGTAGCTTACTACTAACACAATGTTCAGTGGACAGCTCATGCTAACGTAACACTGTGTTGGTGTTGTTGAAGACTAATATAGAAATCATATATTTTGTCACTGAGAGACTTGTTTATACCAATGATATGAACCCTGGATTGCTGATCTGTGTATTGGCCATTGAGAGACTTTGAATCCTCCTGTCGGCCATATTGGCTCTCCCCTGTAGGAGCACCCATAGGAATGAATGTATTAATCCAATTCTGTTTGTGGTTTTCATGTTGAATTATTAGTTTCACCTTCATTCTTGGGATAGCTAGCCTACTAGCAGGGGAGAGAATACATTTGTGAAATTATACGTTGTTGCACAGGTCGTAGTGGC
This sequence comes from Salvelinus alpinus, assembly GCF_045679555.1. Taxonomy (NCBI): domain Eukaryota; kingdom Metazoa; phylum Chordata; class Actinopteri; order Salmoniformes; family Salmonidae; genus Salvelinus; species Salvelinus alpinus. The sequence continues at coordinate 12,904,486 of NC_092105.1, read as the reverse complement.
AGACAGGGAGTTTTTTACAACACCCAACTGTTGGAAACTAAATAGTAGCATGGAAAAATCATATGTATAAGTTTTTTTCCAAAGGGAGATTACGTTTTTTGAATATCCTGTCTGGGCTGAAGGACAGTGGAATGCTGAAGGACAGTGGAATTATGACACTAACACCTCATGTTATTTTGCAGGAGTTGTTGTTGCATTTCAACCAATCAGAGCCCAGGATCCAAACAACCTGTTTACAATATAATTTAAAACTATGTATTAAGGTGTCTGTATGAATGTAGACATTAGTAAATGCATTTCTAAAGCCTCCAAAATATTTATTTTAATTTTTTTACAATCGTGAGTGAGTGCCAAGATGTAGGCACGGTGACTTCAAGACTGCACCGCCTATCAATCATCTAGGGTACATATACATTATTCGTGTAAAGGGTCATTCTGAGAAACAATGTTTTGCTATTGTCTAGGACTACTATCCCATCATTATTTTATTTAATATGTTTATTTGGACATGGACAATGTACAACAAAAACACACATCTCAGATGTGAGGTGATGCTTTTCACCAGACTGAGCTAACAGCTCATTTCCATCTGCAGTCCCCATCATAGAATTTTAGAGAGATCTGTTGCAAAACCTGCTGCAAAACTAATATTGGAAATGTTTTCCCCATGAGATGAGTAGGTCCCGCTTGTCCCCATGTGCAGTTGCAAACCGTAGTCTGTCTTTTTTATGGCGGTTTTGGAGCAATGGCTTCTCCCTTGCTGAGCGGCCTTTCAGGTTATGTCGATATAGGACTCGTTTTACTGTGGATATAGATACTTTTTACCTGTTTCCTCCAGCATCTTCACCAGGGCCTTTGCTGTTGTTCTGGGATTGATTTGCACTTTTTACACCAAAGTACTTTCATCTCTAGGAGACAGAACACGTCTCCTTCCTGAGCGGTATGACGGCTGAGTGGTCGCATGGTGTTTATATTTGCGTACTATTGTTTGTACAGATGAACGTGGTACATTCAGGCGTTTGGAAATTGCTCCCAAGGATGAACCAGACTTGTGGAGGTCTACAATTTTTTTTCTGAGGTCTTGGTTGATTTCTTTTGATTTTCCCATGATGTCAAACAAAGAGGCACTGAGTTTGAAGGTAGGCCTTGAAATACATCCACAGGTACACCTGCAATTGACTCAAATTATGTGAATTAGCCCATCAGAAGCTTCTAAAGCCATGACATCATTTTCTGGAATTTTCCAAGTTGTTTTAAGGCACAGTCAACTTTGTGAATGTAAACGTCTGACACGCTAGAATTGTGATACAAGTGAATTTTAAGTGAAATAATCTGTCTGTAAACATTTGTTGGAAAAATTACTTGCATCATGCACAAAGTAGATGTCCTAACCGACTTGCCAAAACTATAGTTTGTTAACAAGAAATGTTTGGTGGTTGAAAAATGGGTTTTAATGACTCCAACCTCAGTGTATGTAAACTTCCAACTTCAACTGTAAGTAAAGAAAGATGAAAATAATTTAAGTTTAATGACAGTGAAAATAACAGTAGCGAGGCTGTACACAGGTGGTACCGGTACAGAGTCAATGTGCGGGCGGGGGCACCGGTTAGTCGGGCTAATTGAGGTGCTAATTGAGGTGCTAATTGAGGTAATATGTACATGTAGATACAGTGCCTGGCAAAAGTATTCATCCCCCTTGGCGTTTTTCAATTTTTTTGCATTACAACCTGTAATTTAAATTGATTTTTATTTGGATTTCATGTAATGAACATACACAAAATAGTCCAAATTGGGGAAGTGAAGTAAAAAAAAAAAAATTGTTTAAAAAACGGAAACGTGATGCGTGTATTTGCATTCAACCCTTTGTTGTGAAGCACCTAAATAAGATCTGGTGCAATCAATTGCCTTCAGATGTCACATAATTAGTTAAGTAAAGTCCACCTGTGTGCAATCTAAGTGTCACATGATCTCAGTATATATACACCTGTTCTGAAAGGCCCCAGAGTCTGCAACACCACTAAGCAAGGGGCACCATGAAGACCAAGGAGCTCTCCATACAGGTCAAGGACAACGTTGTGGAGAAGTACAGATCAGGGTTGGGTTATAAAAATATATCAGAAACTTTGAACATCCCACGGAACACAATTAAATCCATTATTAAGAAATATTGCCCCACAACAAACCTATCGAGAGAGGGCCGCCCACCAAAACTCACGGACCAGGTAAGGAGGGCATTAATCAGAGAGGCAACAAAGAGACCAAAGATAACCCTGAATGAGCAGCAAAGCTCCACGGCGGAGATCCGTGTATCTGTCCATAGCACCACTTTAAGCCATACACTCCAAAGAGCTGGAAAAAAGCCATTGCTTAAAATAAAAATAAGTAAACACGTTTGGTGTTTGCCAAAAGGCATGTGGGAGACTCCCCAAACATATGGAAGAAGGTACTCTGGTCAGATGAGACTAAAATTGAGCTTTTTGGCCATCAAGGAAAACGATATGTCTGGCATAAACCTAACACCTCTCATCACCCCGAGAACACCATTCCCACAGTGAAGCATGGTGGTGATGACGTCAGAAACACAGAGTTAAACCACTCCTCTAGATGACGTCAGAAACACAGAGGTAAACCACTCCTCTAGATGACGTCAGAAACACAGAGTTAAACCACTCCTCTAGATGACGTCAGAAACACAGAGGTAAACCACTCCTCTAGATGACGTCAGAAACACAGAGGTAAACCACTCCTCTAGATGACGTCAGAAACACAGAGGTAAACCACTCCTCTAGATGACGTCAGAAACACAGAGTTAAACCACTCCTCTAGATGACGTCAGAAACACAGAGTTAAACCACTCCTCTAGATGACGTCAGAAACACAGAGGTAAACCACTCCTCTAGATGACGTCAGAAACACAGAGTTAAACCACTCCTCTAGATGACGTCAGAAACACAGAGGTAAACCACTCCTCTAGATGACGTCAGAAACACAGAGGTAAACCACTCCTCTAGATGACGTCAGAAACACAGAGGTAAACCACTCCTCTAGATGACGTCAGAAACACAGAGGTAAACCACTCCTCTAGATGACGTCAGAAACACAGAGGTAAACCACTCCTCTAGATGACGTCAGAAACACAGAGGTAAACCACTCCTCTAGATGACGTCAGAAACACAGAGGTAAACCACTCCTCTAGATGACGTCAGAAACACAGAGTTAAACCACTCCTCTAGATGACGTCAGAAACACAGAGTTAAACCACTCCTCTAGATGACGTCAGAAACACAGAGTTAAACCACTCCTCTAGATGACGTCAGAAACACAGAGTTAAACCACTCCTCTAGATGACGTCAGAAACACAGAGGTAAACCACTCCTCTAGATGACGTCAGAAACACAGAGGTAAACCACTCCTCTAGATGACGTCAGAAACACAGAGGTAAACCACTCCTCTAGATGACGACAGAAACACAGAGGTAAACCACTCCTCTAGATGACGTCAGAAACACAGAGGTAAACCACTCCTCTAGATGACGTCAGAAACACAGAGGTAAACCACTCCTCTAGATGACGTCAGAAACACAGAGGTAAACCACTCCTCTAGATGACGTCAGAAACACAGAGTTAAACCACTCCTCTAGATGACGTCAGAAACACAGAGGTAAACCACTCCTCTAGATGACGTCAGAAACACTCTAAACACATCATCTGCTGATCAGGTGCTTCTTTTAAACCTTTTACTTCGTTATTATACTCAAATTCAGCCTACGATTAATCGACACGCACTGATAATGTTGTGTAAATCACTCATACATAGTTTCATTTATTAAAACTTGTCTTTCTTTCCTCACTGATGTTCTGGTGCGTTCCCGCACCAAGGTCACAGCAGGTCACAAAATGGCTTTTCGACGTGGTGTTATATATGTTAATCAGGTACACTGCTGAACTTTAACTGCGTACTGGACTAAGCCTCAGGTTCTGTTGAGGGAGAAGTACGACTTTCCACTATTCAAAACATGATTCCTGGTTGGAAGGAAGGACTAAAGAGCCACCTCATCAGCAGGCTTCTTAGCTTAAGAATCTGAGTGAAACCTGATCTGATATTCTGCTCATTAAGGTGGTCAATCTGTCAACAGTCTGTCAGTTCTATTATGTCTGTCTGTCCTTAGGGCAGTCTGTCTGTCAACAGTATGGTATATTAGATTCTCATCAGGCTTCCCAGTAAGGTCGTGTCTGTGTGTGTGTGTGTGTGTGTGTGTGTGTGTGTGTGTGTCTGTGTGTGTGTGTGTGTGTGTGTTTGTGTGTGTGAGTGTGTGTGTGTGCATGTGTGCATTCTCACAATGAAGTGTACTGTACATCTCAATGTTTCTCAGACATCAACCCACCTACAGCCAGCACCAGGTGTGTGTGTGTGTGTGTGTGTGTGTGTGTGTGTGTGTGTGTGTGTGTGTGTGTGTGTGTGTGTGTGTGTGTGTGTGTGTGTGTGTGTGTGTGTGTGTGTGTGTGTGTGTGTGTGTGTGTGTATAGAACCCCCTTCCATCCGTCAGTCTGTGTGGTGGGGTCCCAGCAGCAAACCCAGGTGGTGATTAGTGAGGGCAATTATAGCAGAGCTGTCATTAATGCAGCATCCATAAAACACTGGGGCTGCTAACTCCTGTCTACACAACTTGTCTCTCTCTATTCAATTTCAATTTAAGGGGCTTTTTTGGCATGGGAATCCTATGTTTACATTGTCAAAACTAGTGAAATGGATAAAACACAAAAATGTCAAATCAACAGTAAACGTTACACCAAAAGAATAAAGAGAATTTCAAATATCAAATGTCTATATACAGTGTTGTAACAATGTGCAAATAGTACAGACGGGAAAATAAATAAACATAAATATTGGTTGTATTTACAATGGTGTTTGTTCTTCACTTGTTGCCCTTTTCTTGTGGCAACAGGTCACAAATCTTGCTGCTGTGATGGCACACTGTGATATTTCACCCAGTAGATATGGGAGTTTATCAAAATGGGATTTGTTTTCGAATTCTTTTTGGGTCTGTGTGATCTGAGGGAAATATGTGTCTCCAATATGGCCAACACATTTTGGGGCTCCCGAGTGGTGCAGCAGTCTAAGGCAATGCATCTCAGTGCTAGAGGTGTCACTACAGACCCTGGTTTGATTCCAGGCTGTATCACAACACCTCTGTGCCCCACCACCTGCACCTCTGTGCCCCACCACCTGCACCTCTGTGCCCCACCACCTGCACCTCTGTGCCCCACCACCGGCGCCTCTGTGCCCCACCACCTGCGCCTCTGTGCCCCACCACCTGCACCTCTGTGCCCCACCACCTGCACCTCTGTGTCCCACCACCGGCGCCTCTGTGCCCCACTACCGGCACCTCTGTGCCCCACCACCTGCACCTCTGTGCCCCACCACCTGCGCCTCTGTGCCCCACCACCTGCGCCTCTGTGCCCCACCACCTGCGCCTCTGTGCCCCACCACCTGCGCCTCTGTGCCCCACCACCTGCGCCTCTGTGCCCCACCACCTGCACCTCTGTGCCCCACCACCGGCGTGTGTCATTGTGTGACAACATTACTTCCTCTTCATGACGAGTTTCCTGTTCCCCTGGTTTCACGAACACTCATTACCATCAGGAAACACACACACACACACACGCACACAAAAACATATTTTCTCAAACATGCTCATAGACAGGCAAACACATATGGCTCATACACTGTATATAGAAAAGTATGTGGACACCCCTTCAAATTTGTGGATTTGGCTATTTCAGCCACACCTGTTGCTGACAGGTGTATACAGCTGAGCACACAGCCATATAATCTCCATAGACAAACATTGGCAGTAGAATGGCCTTACTGAAGAGCTCATTGACTTTCAATGTGGCACCGACATAAGATGCCACCTTTAGCTGCCCTGGTTAACTGTGGGTGATGTTATTGTGAAGAGGAAACGTCTGGGAGCAACAACGGCTCAGCCGCGAAGTGGTAGGCCACACAAGCTCACAGAACGGGACCGCTGAGTGCTGTCTGTCCTCGGTTGCAACACTCACTACCGATTTCGGTTGCAACACTCACTATGTCAGCACAAGAACTGTTCATTGGGAGCTTCATGAAGTGGGTTTCCATGACCGAACAGCCGCACACAAGCCTAAGATCACTATGCGCAATGCCAAGCTTTGGCTGGTGTGGTGTAAAGCTCACTGCCATTGGACTCTTGAGTAGTGGAAAAGTGTTCTCTGGAGTGATGAATCACTCTTCACCCTCTGGCAGTCTGATGGAAGAATCTGGGTTTGGTGGTTGCCAGGGGAACGTTACCTGCCTGAATGCATAGTGCCAACTGTAAAGTTTGGTGGAGGAGGAACAATGGCCCGGGGATGTTTTTCATTGTTTGGGCTAGGCCCCTTAGTTACAGTGAAGGGACATCTTAACGCTACCGCATACAAAGACATTCTAGACGATTCTGTGTTTCCAACTTTGTGGTATCAGTTTGGGGAAGGTCCTTTCCTGTTTCAGCATGACCCAGTGCACAAAAAGAGGTCCACAAAGAAATGGTTTGTTGAGATCGGTGTGGAAGAACTTGACTGGCCTGCACAGATCCCTGACATCAACCCCATTGAACATCTTTGGGATGAATTGGAATGTCGACTGCGAACCAGGCCTAATTACCCAACATCAGTGCCCGACCTCACTAATGCTCTTGTGGCTAAATGGAAGCAAGTCTCCACAGCAATGTTTCAACATCTAGTGGAAAGCTTTCCCTGAAAGCTAATAGAACAGCGAAGAGGGGACCAACTCCATATTAATGCTCATGAACTACACACAGTCAGACACGCTGACATGCCAACCTTGATTGTGACGATGTGAGTCAAATTTTTCACTATGGTTGATAAACAATCAACTGTTAATCTATCTGTCCTATTACACCCTCTGGGTCTCCATGGTAACAAGTGATCAATCATTCCTGATTCCTGATCATTGGCACTGCACTTTCACACTGGGGTAAAGAGGCCATAGAAGATAGGTCACATTGTCCGTGTGTGTGCGCATGTGTGTTTGTGCATGTGTCTTTGTGTGTGCGTGTGTGTTCCAGGAACTTACTGATTAATGTCATGTGAGCCCTGGAGTGAAGACAGAGGACAACAACAGAGGTCAGACTGTCGTTGTAACGAACCGTTCCACTTCTGGAACAGATCCAGGTCAAACAGTCACACTCTCTAAATGATAATCCACTAGAGTCCACTACAGTAATGCTCTCTAAATGATAATCCACTAGAGTCCACTGCTAGAGTCCACTACAGTAACACTCTCTAAATGATCATCCACTAGAGTCCACTACAGTAACACTCTCTAAATGATCATCCACTAGAGTCCACTGCTAGAGTCCACTACAGTAATGCTCTCTAAATGATCATCCACTAGAGTCCACTACAGAATGCTCTCTAAATGATCATCCACTTGAGTCCACTACAGTAACACTCTCTAAATGATCATCCACTAGAGTCCACTGCTAGAGTCCACTACAGTAATGCCCTCTAAATGATCATCCACTAGAGTCCACTACAGAATGCTCTCTAAATGATCATCCACTAGAGTCCACTACAGAAATGCTCTCTAAATGATCATCCACTAGAGTCCACTACAGAAATGCTCTCTAAATGATCATCCACTAGAGTCCACTACAGAAATGCTCTCTAAATGATAATCCGCTTGAGTCCACTACAGTAACACTCTCTAAATGATCATCCACTAGAGTCTACTACAGTAACACTCTCTAAATGATCATCCACTTGAGTCCACTACAGTAACACTCTCTAAATGATCATCCACTAGAGTCCACTGCTAGAGTCCACTACAGTAATGCTCTCTAAATGATCATCCACTAGAGTCCACTACAGAATGCTCTCTAAATGATCATCCACTAGAGTCCACTACAGAAATGCTCTCTAAATGATCATCCACTAGAGTTCACTACAGAAATGCTCTCTAAATGATCATCCACTTGAGTCCACTACATTCACACTCTCTAAATGATAATCCACTAGAGTCTACTACAGTAACACTCTCTAAATGATCATCCACTTGAGTCCACTACAGTAACACTCTCTAAATGATCATCCACTAGAGTCTACTACAGTAATGCTCTCTAAATGATAATCCACTTGAGTCCACAACAGTAATGCTCTCTAAATGATCATCCACTAGAGTCCACTACAGTAACACTCTCTAAATGATAATACACTTGAGTCCACTACAGTAACACTCTCTAAATGATAATACACTAGAGTCCACTACAGTAATACTCTCTAAATGATCATCCACTAGAGTCCACTACAGTAACACTCTCTAAATGATCATCCACTTGAGTCCACAACAGTAATGCTCTCTAAATGATAATCCACTAGAGTCCAAAGTGGCTCAGCGGTCTAAGGCATTGGGTCTCATTGCAAGAGAACTTCACTGCAGTACTTGGTTTGAATCCAAGCTGCATCACATCCAGCCGTGATTGTGAGTACCATAGGGTGGCGCACAATTGGCACAGCATTGTCTGGGTTTGGCCGTCATTGTAAATAAGAATTTGTTTTTAACTGACTTGCCTAGTTAAAAATAAGGTACAATAAAAATAAATACAAAACTACAGTAACACTATTTAAGTGATAATGCACTTGAGTCCACTACAGTAATGCTCTCTAAGTGACGCTCCACTTGAGTCCACTACAGTAATGCTCTCTAAGTGACGCTCCACTTGAGTCCACTACAGTAATGCTCTCTAAGTGACGCTCCACTTGAGTCCACTACAGTAATGCTCTCTAAGTGACGCTCCACTTGAGTCCACTACATCAGGTATTCCTAAACAGGGGTACGTACGCGGAATGCCGTCGGGGGTACATCAAATAAAAATGTCATTCACAAATATATATATTTTTAAACATTGTTCATTTTCTTCACATTTTCAAATTTTTAAACCACTCCTCTATGGCTCATACACTGTATATAGAAAAGTATGTGGACACCCCTTCAAATTTGTGGATTTGGCTATTTCAGCCACACCTGTTGCTGACAGGTGTATACAGCTGAGCACACAGCCATATAATCTCCATAGACAAACATTGGCAGTAGAATGGCCTTACTGAAGAGCTCATTGACTTTCAATGTGGCACCGACATAAGATGCCACCTTTAGCTGCCCTGGTTAACTGTGAGTGATGTTATTGTGAAGAGGAAACGTCTGGGAGCAACAACGCCTCAGCCGCGAAGTGGTAGGCCACACAAGCTCACAGAACGGGACCGCTGAGTGCTGTCTGTCCTCGGTTGCAACACTCACTACCGATTTCGGTTGCAACACTCACTATGTCAGCACAAGAACTGTTCATTGGGAGCTTCATGAAGTGGGTTTCCATGACCGAACAGCCGCACACAAGCCTAAGATCACTATGCGCAATGCCAAGCTTTGGCTGGTGTGGTGTAAAGCTCACTGCCATTGGACTCTTGAGTAGTGGAAAAGTGTTCTCTGGAGTGATGAATCACTCTTCACCCTCTGGCAGTCTGATGGAAGAATCTGGGTTTGGTGGTTGCCAGGGGAACGTTACCTGCCTGAATGCATAGTGCCAACTGTAAAGTTTGGTGGAGGAGGAACAATGGCCCGGGGATGTTTTTCATTGTTTGGGCTAGGCCCCTTAGTTACAGTGAAGGGACATCTTAACGCTACCGCATACAAAGACATTCTAGACGATTCTGTGTTTCCAACTTTGTGGTATCAGTTTGGGGAAGGTCCTTTCCTGTTTCAGCATGACCCAGTGCACAAAAAGAGGTCCACAAAGAAATGGTTTGTTGAGATCGGTGTGGAAGAACTTGACTGGCCTGCACAGATCCCTGACATCAACCCCATTGAACATCTTTGGGATGAATTGGAATGTCGACTGCGAACCAGGCCTAATTACCCAACATCAGTGCCCGACCTCACTAATGCTCTTGTGGCTAAATGGAAGCAAGTCTCCACAGCAATGTTTCAACATCTAGTGGAAAGCTTTCCCTGAAAGCTAATAGAACAGCGAAGAGGGGACCAACTCCATATTAATGCTCATGAACTACACACAGTCAGACACGCTGACATGCCAACCTTGATTGTGACGATGTGAGTCAAATTTTTCACTATGGTTGATAAACAATCAACTGTTAATCTATCTGTCCTATTACACCCTCTGGGTCTCCATGGTAACAAGTGATCAATCATTCCTGATTCCTGATCATTGGCACTGCACTTTCACACTGGGGTAAAGAGGCCATAGAAGATAGGTCACATTGTCCGTGTGTGTGCGCATGTGTGTTTGTGCATGTGTCTTTGTGTGTGCGTGTGTGTTCCAGGAACTTACTGATTAATGTCATGTGAGCCCTGGAGTGAAGACAGAGGACAACAACAGAGGTCAGACTGTCGTTGTAACGAACCGTTCCACTTCTGGAACAGATCCAGGTCAAACAGTCACACTCTCTAAATAATAATCCACTAGAGTCCACTACAGTAATGCTCTCTAAATGATAATCCACTAGAGTCCACTGCTAGAGTCCACTACAGTAACACTCTCTAAATGATCATCCACTAGAGTCCACTACAGTAACACTCTCTAAATGATCATCCACTAGAGTCCACTGCTAGAGTCCACTACAGTAATGCTCTCTAAATGATCATCCACTAGAGTCCACTACAGAATGCTCTCTAAATGATCATCCACTTGAGTCCACTACAGTAACACTCTCTAAATGATCATCCACTAGAGTCCACTGCTAGAGTCCACTACAGTAATGCCCTCTAAATGATCATCCACTAGAGTCCACTACAGAATGCTCTCTAAATGATCATCCACTAGAGTCCACTACAGAAATGCTCTCTAAATGATCATCCACTAGAGTCCACTACAGAAATGCTCTCTAAATGATCATCCACTAGAGTCCACTACAGAAATGCTCTCTAAATGATAATCCACTAGAGTCCACTACAGTAATGCTCTCTAAATGATCATCCGCTTGAGTCCACTACAGTAACACTCTCTAAATGATCATCCACTAGAGTCTACTACAGTAACACTCTCTAAATGATCATCCACTTGAGTCCACTACAGTAACACTCTCTAAATGATCATCCACTAGAGTCCACTGCTAGAGTCCACTACAGTAATGCTCTCTAAATGATCATCCACTAGAGTCCACTACAGAATGCTCTCTAAATGATCATCCACTAGAGTCCACTACAGAAATGCTCTCTAAATGATCATCCACTAGAGTTCACTACAGAAATGCTCTCTAAATGATCATCCACTTGAGTCCACTACATTCACACTCTCTAAATGATAATCCACTAGAGTCTACTACAGTAACACTCTCTAAATGATCATCCACTTGAGTCCACTACAGTAACACTCTCTAAATGATCATCCACTAGAGTCTACTACAGTAATGCTCTCTAAATGATAATCCACTTGAGTCCACAACAGTAATGCTCTCTAAATGATCATCCACTAGAGTCCACTACAGTAACACTCTCTAAATGATAATACACTTGAGTCCACTACAGTAACACTCTCTAAATGATAATACACTAGAGTCCACTACAGTAATACTCTCTAAATGATCATCCACTAGAGTCCACTACAGTAACACTCTCTAAATGATCATCCACTTGAGTCCACAACAGTAATGCTCTCTAAATGATAATCCACTAGAGTCCAAAGTGGCTCAGCGGTCTAAGGCATTGGGTCTCATTGCAAGAGAACTTCACTGCAGTACTTGGTTTGAATCCAAGCTGCATCACATCCAGCCGTGATTGTGAGTACCATAGGGTGGCGCACAATTGGCACAGCATTGTCTGGGTTTGGCCGTCATTGTAAATAAGAATTTGTTTTTAACTGACTTGCCTAGTTAAAAATAAGGTACAATAAAAATAAATACAAAACTACAGTAACACTATTTAAGTGATAATGCACTTGAGTCCACTACAGTAATGCTCTCTAAGTGACGCTCCACTTGAGTCCACTACAGTAATGCTCTCTAAGTGACGCTCCACTTGAGTCCACTACAGTAATGCTCTCTAAGTGACGCTCCACTTGAGTCCACTACAGTAATGCTCTCTAAGTGACGCTCCACTTGAGTCCACTACATCAGGTATTCCTAAACAGGGGTACGTACGCGGAATGCCGTCGGGGGTACATCAAATAAAAATGTCATTCACAAATATATATATTTTTAAACATTGTTCATTTTCTTCACATTTTCAAATAGTACATTTATGTTTTCAACGGGCTTCCTGCTGCCGCAGATATGGCTGGGACAATGTTGGGGGAAAAGGCCCAAAAATACTATACAGACAATGACTTCATCATACCACACTGCTTCACGATGCATCAGCAACATGGCAGGAGCTGTTTTGAAACAATTACTGCTTCACATACAAGCCAGTGAATTCTATGCGTTACAGCTGGATGAGTCAACAGACGTGGCGGGCCTGGCACAGCTCCTGGTATAGACATTCTCTTCTGCAAACCACTGGAAACCAGGACAACATGAGAATAGATTTTTTTAAGTACTGGACAGCTTTGTGACATCAAATGGACTTTGGTGATCAAGATGTGTTGGTATCTGTACTGATGGCGCAAAAGGCATGACTGGGAGACATAGTGGAGTGGTAACGCGCGTGCAAGCAGTTGCTCCCGACGCCACTTGGGTACACTGCAGCATCCACCGAGAGGCTCTTGCTGACAAGGGAATGCCTGACAGCTTGAAAGACGTTTTGGACTCAACAGTGAAAATTGTTAACTTTGTTAAAGCAAGGCCCCTGAACTCTCGTGTACTTTCTGCATTGTGCAATAATATGGACAGCGACCATGTAACGCTTTTACAACATACAGAAGTTCGCTGGTTATCAAGGGGCAAAGTATTGACACATTTTTTTAAATTGAGAGACGAGCTTAACGTTTTCTTTACTGACCATTATTTTCCTTGCATGATGACGAGTTTCTCACACGACTGGCCTATCTGGGTGATGTTTTTTCTCGCCTGAATGATCTGAATCTAAGATTACAGGGACTCGCCGCAACTATATTCAATATGCGGGACAAAATTGTGGCTATGACTAAGAAGTTTGAGTTTTTTTCTGTCTGCATTAACAAGGACAATACACAGGTCTTTCAATCATTGTATGATTTTTTGTGTGCAAATGAACTCAAGCTTACGGACAATGTCAACTACATTTGAGAGTGCTCTGACCCTTGTGTAGAGGAGGTATGCAGCTGGAGGTTGAATGTTTGAAGGGGTACGGGACGATAGAAAGTTTGTGAACCACTGCTCTACAGTAACGCTCTCTAAGTGATGCTCCACTTGAGTCCACTACAGTCTATGACTGTTATGTAGTTCTAGTTGTTCTGTCAAGTGTACCTAGCTATATTCCAGTGTGTTTCCTGTTGTGTCTATGGCTCTGGAAACTGTTGTGTCTATGGCTCTGGAGACTGTTGTGTCTATGGCTCTGGAGACTGTTGTGTCTATGGCTCTGGAGACTGTTGTGTCTATGGCTTTGGAGACTGTTGTGTCCATGGCTCTGAGAGACTGTTGTGTCTATGGCTCTGGAGACTGTTGTGTCTATGGCTTTGGAGACTGTTGTGTCTATGGCTTTGGAGACTGTTGTGTCTATGGCTTTGGAGACTGTTGTGTCTATGGCTTTGGAGACTGTTGTGTCTATGGCTTTGGAGACTGTTGTGTCTATGGCTTTGGAGACTGTTGTGTCTATGGCTTTGGAGACTGTTGTGTCTATGGCTTTGGAGACTGTTGTGTCTATGGCTTTGGAGACTGTTGTGTCTATGGCTTTGGAGACTGTTGTGTCTATGGCTTTGGAGACTGTTGTGTCTATGGCTTTGGAGACTGTTGTGTCTATGGCTTTGGAGACTGTTGTGTCTATGGCTCTGGAAACTGTTGTGTCTATGGCTCTGGAGACTGTTGTGTCCATGGCTCTGGAGACTGTTGTGTCTATGGCTCTGGAGACTGTTGTGTCTATGGCTCTTAGAGACTGTTGTGTCTATGGCTCTGGAGACTGTTGTGTCTATGGCTCTGGAGACTGTTGTGTCTATGGCTCTTAGAGACTGTTGTGTCTATGGCTTTGGAGACTGTTGTGTCTATGGCTCTGAGAGACTGTTGTGTCTATGGCTCTTAGAGACTGTTGTGTCCATGGCTCTGGAGACTGTTGTGTCTATGGCTCTGGAGACTGTTGTGTCTATGGCTCTGAGAGACTGTTGTGTCTATGGCTCTTAGAGACTGTTGTGTCCATGGCTCTGGAGACTGTTGTGTCCATGGCTCTGGAGACTGTTGTGTCTATGGCTTTGGAGACTGTTGTGTCTATGGCTTTGGAGACTGTTGTGTCTATGGCTCTGAGAGACTGTTGTGTCTATGGCTCTTAGAGACTGTTGTGTCCATGGCTCTGGAGACTGTTGTGTCCATGGCTCTGGAAACTGTTGTGTCTATGTCTTTGGAGACTGTTGTGTCCATGGCTCTGGAAACTGTTGTGTCTATGGCTTTGGAGACTGTTGTGTCCATGGCTCTGGAGACTGTTGTGTCCATGGCTCTGGAAACTGTTGTGTCTATGGCTCTGGAGACTGTTGTGTCTATGGCTCTGAGAGACTGTTGTGTCCATGGCTCTGAGAGACTGTTGTGTCTATGGCTCTGAGAGACTGTTGTGTCCATGGCTCTGGAGACTGTTGTGTCCATGGCTCTGAGAGACTGTTGTGTCCATGGCTCTGGAGACTGTTGTGTCCATGGCTCTGGAGACTGTTGTGTCCACGGCTCTGAGAGACTGTTGTGTCCATGGCTCTGAGAGACTGTTGTGTCCATGGCTCTGGAGACTGTTGTGTCCATGGCTCTGGAGACTGTTGTGTCTATGGCTCTGAGAGACTGTTGAGTCCATGGCTCTGGAGACTGTTGTGTCCACGGCTCTGGAGACTGTTGTGTCTATGGCTCTGAGAGACTGTTGTGTCCACGGCTCTTAGAGACTGTTGTGTCCATGGCTCTTAGAGACTGTTGTGTCCATGGCTCTTAGAGACTGTTGTGTCCATGGCTCTGGAGACTGTTGTGTCCATGGCTCTGAGAGACTGTTGTGTCCATGGCTCTGAGAGACTGTTGTGTCCATGGCTCTGGAGACTGTTGTGTCCATGGCTCTTAGAGACTGTTGTGTCCATGGCTCTGGAGACTGTTGTGTCCATGGCTCTGAGAGACTGTTGTGTCCATGGCTCTGAGAGACTGTTGTGTCCATGGCTCTGGAGACGGTTGTGTCCATGGCTCTGAGAGACTGTTGTGTCCATGGCTCTGAGAGACTGTTGTGTCCATGGCTCTTAGAGACTGTTGTGTCCACGGCTCTGAGAGACTGTTGTGTCCATGGCTCTGAGAGACTGTTGTGTCCACGGCTCTGAGAGACTGTTGTGTCCATGGCTCTGAGAGACTGTTGTGTCCATGGCTCTGGAGACTGTTGTGTCCACGGCTCTGGAGACTGTTGTGTCCACGGCTCTGGAGACTGTTGTGTCCATGGCTCTGAGAGACTGTTGTGTCTATGGCTCTGGAGACTGTTGTGTCCATGGCTCCGAGAGACTGTTGTGTCCATGGCTCTGAGAGACGGTTGTGTCTATGGCTCTTAGAGACTGTTGTGTCCATGGCTCTGGAGACTGTTGTGTCCATGGCTCTGAGAGACTGTTGTGTCCATGGCTCTGAGAGACGGTTGTGTCTATGGCTCTTAGAGAGTGTTGTGTCCATGGCTCTGGAGACTGTTGTGTCCATGGCTCTGAGAGACTGTTGTGTCCATGGCTCTTAGAGACTGTTGTGTCCATGGCTCTGAGAGACTGTTGTGTCTATGGCTCTTAGAGACTGTTGTGTCCATGGCTCTGGAGACTGTTGTGTCCATGGCTCTGGAGACTGTTGTGTCCATGGCTCTGAGAGACTGTTGTGTCCATGGCTCTTAGAGACTGTTGTGTCCATGGCTCTGAGAGACTGTTGTGTCCATGGCTCTGAGAGACTGTTGTGTCCATGGCTCTTAGAGACTGTTGTGTCCATGGCTCTGAGAGACTGTTGTGTCCATGGCTCTGAGAGACTGTTGTGTCCATGGCTCTGAGAGACTGTTGTGTCCATGGCTCTGAGAGACTGTTGTGTCCATGGCTCTGAGAGACTGTTGTGTCTATGGCTCTGGAGACTGTTGTGTCCATGGCTCTGGAGACTGTTGTGTCCATGGCTCTGAGAGACTGTTGTGTCCATGGCTCTTAGAGACTGTTGTGTCCATGGCTCTGGAGACTGTTGTGTCCATGGCTCTTAGAGACTGTTGTGTCCATGGCTCTGGAGACTGTTGTGTCCATGGCTCTGGAGACTGTTGTGTCCATGGCTCTTAGAGACTGTTGTGTCCATGGCTCTGGAGACTGTTGTGTCCATGGCTCTGAGAGACTGTTGTGTCCATGGCTCTGAGAGACTGTTGTGTCCATGGCTCTGAGAGACTGTTGTGTCCATGGCTCTGGAGACTGTTGTGTCTATGGCTCTTAGAGACTGTTGTGTCCATGGCTCTGGAGACTGTTGTGTCCATGGCTCTGAGAGACTGTTGTGTCCATGGCTCTGAGAGACTGTTGTGTCCATGGCTCTGAGAGACTGTTGTGTCCATGGCTCTGAGAGACTGTTGTGTCCATGGCTCTGGAGACTGTTGTGTCCATGGCTCTGAGAGACTGTTGTGTCCATGGCTCTGAGAGACTGTTGTGTCCATGGCTCTGAGAGACTGTTGTGTCCATGGCTCTGAGAGACTGTTGTGTCCATGGCTCTGAGAGACTGTTGTGTCCATGGCTCTGGAGACTGTTGTGTCCACGGCTCTGAGAGACTGTTGTGTCCATGGCTCTGGAGACTGTTGTGTCCATGGCTCTGAGAGACTGTTGTGTCCATGGCTCTGAGAGACTGTTGTGTCCATGGCTCTGAGAGACTGTTGTGTCCACGGCTCTGGAGACTGTTGTGTCCATGACTCTGAGAGACGGTTGTGTCTATGGCTCTGGAAACTGTTGTGTCCATGGCTCTGGAGACTGTTGTGTCCATGGCTGTCATGTTTTGTCATTGATTATCATGTCTTGTCCCTGTGCTTCCCTTCTATTCGTTTCCCTCTGCTGGTCTTATTAGGTTCTTCCCCTCTTTCTATCCCTCTCTCTCCCCCTCCCTCTCTCCCTCTCTCGCTCTCTCTCTCTATCGTTCCGTTCCTGCTCCCAGCTGTTCCTCATTCTCCTAACTACCTCATTTACTCTTTCACACCTGTCCCCTATTTTGCCCTCTGATTAGAGTCCCTATTTCTCCCTCTGTTTTCCGCTTCTGTCCTTGTCAGATCCTTGTTTGATGTTTGCTGTTCTGTGTCCTTGTTCCGCCCTGTCGTGTTTTTGCCTTCTTCAGATGCTGCGTGTGAGCAGGTGTCAATGTCAGCTACGGCCTGTGCCTTCCCGAAGCGACCTGCAGTCTGTGGCCGCGTCTCCAGTCGTTCCTCTCTACTGACGAGAGGATTTCAGTTTTCCTGTTTTGGATTTACCTAAGATAATATCCAGGAGTATCGGTTTTTGTTTAAGACTGGAATAAAGACTCTGTTTCTATTAAGTCGCTTTTGGGTCCTCATTCACCAGCATAACAGAAGGATCCGACCAAGAATGGACCCAGCGACTACGGATTCTCGCAACACTGCCGTCGAGTTCCAGGGAGCAATGCTCGGCAGACACGAGCAGGAATTGTCTGCTGCTCGTCATGCCGTTGAGACCCTGGCCGCTCAGGTTTCCGAACTCTCAGGACAGTTTCAGAGTCTTCGTCTCGTGCCACCAGCTACTTCCTGGTCTTCCGAGTCTCCGGAACCTAGGGTTAATAACCCATCATGTTACTCTGGGCAGCCCACTGAGTGTCGCTCCTTTCTCACCCAGTGTGATATTGTGTTCTCTCTCCAGCCCAACACATACTCAAGAGAGAGAGCTCGGATCGCTTACGTCATATCACTCCTTACTGGTCGGGCTCGGGAGTGGGGCACAGCTATCTGGGAGGCAAGGGCTGAGTGTTCTAACGATTATCAGAACTTTAAAGAGGAGATGATACGGGTTTTTGATCGTTCAGTTTTTGGGAAGGAGGCTTCCAGGGCCCTGGCTTCCCTATGTCAAGGTGATCGATCCATAACGGATTACTCTATAGAGTTTCGCACTCTTGCTGCTTCCAGTGACTGGAACGAGCCGGCGTTGCTCGCTCGTTTTCTGGAGGGACTCCACGCTGAGGTTAAGGATGAGATTCTCTCCCGGGAGGTTCCTTCCAGCGTGGACTCTTTGATTGCACTCGCCATCCGCATAGAACGACGGGTAGATCTTCGTCACCGAGCTCGTGGAAGAGAGCTCGCGTTAACGGTGTTCCCCCTCTCCGCATCTCAACCATCTCCTCCCACCGGCTCAGAGACTGAGCCCATGCAGCTGGGAGGTATTCGCATCTCGACTAAGGAGAGGGAACGGAGAATCACCAACCACCTTTGCCTCTATTGCGGTTCTGCTGGACATTTTGTCATGTCATGTCCAGTAAAAGCCAGAGCTCATCAGTAAGCGGAGGGCTACTGGTGAGCGCTACTACTCAGGTCTCTCCATCAAGATCCTGTACTACCTTGTCGGTCCATCTACGCTGGACCGGTTCGGCTGCTTCCTGCAGTGCCTTGATAGACTCTGGGGCTGAGGGTTGTTTTATGGACGAAGCATGGGCTCGGAAACATGACATTCCTCTCAGACAGTTAGGGAAGCCCACGCCCATGTTCGCCTTAGATGGTAGTCTTCTCCCCAGTATCAGATGTGAGACACTACCTTTAACCCTCACAGTATCTGGTAACCACAGTGAGACCATTTCCTTTTTGATTTTTCGTTCACCTTTTACACCTGTTGTTTTGGGTCATCCCTGGCTAGTATGTCATAATCCTTCTATTAATTGGTCTAGTAATTCTATCCTATCCTGGAACGTTTCTTGTCATGTGAAGTGTTTAATGTCTGCTATCCCTCCTGTTTCTTCTGTCCCCTCTTCTCAGGAGGAACCTGGTGATTTGACAGGAGTGCCGGAGGAATATCATGATCTGCGCACGGTCTTCAGTCGGTCCAGAGCCAACTCTCTTCCTCCTCTCCGGTCGTATGATTGTTGTATTGATCTCCTTCCGGGGACCACTCCCCCTCGGGGTAGACTATACTCTCTGTCGGCTCCCGAACGTAAGGCTCTCGAGGATTATCTGTCTGTTTCTCTCGACGCCGGTACCGTGGTGCCTTCTTCCTCTCCCGCCGGAGCGGGGGTTTTTTTTGTTAAGAAGAAGGACGGTACTCTGCGCCCCTGCGTGGATTTTCGAGGGCTGAATGACATAACGGTTAAGAATCGTTATCCGCTTCCCCTTATGTCGTCAGCCTTCGAGATTCTGCAGGGAGCCAGGTTCTTTACTAAGTTGGACCTTCGTAACGCTTACCATCTCGTGCGCATCAGAGAGGGGGACGAGTGGAAAACGGCGTTTAACACTCCGTTAGGGCATTTTGAATACCGGGTTCTGCCGTTCGGTCTCGCTAATGCTCCAGCTGTCTTTCAGGCATTAGTTAATGATGTACTGAGAGACATGCTGAACATCTTTGTTTTCGTTTACCTTGACGATATCCTGATGTTTTCACCGTCACTCGAGATTCATGTTCAGCACGTTCGACGTGTACTCCAGCGCCTTTTAGAGAATTGTCTCTACGTGAAGGCTGAGAAGTGCGCCTTTCATGTCTCCTCTGTCACATTTCTCGGTTCTGTTATTTCCGCTGAGGGCATTCAGATGGATCCCGCTAAGGTCCAGGCTGTCAGCGATTGGCCCGTTCCTAAGTCACGTGTCGAGTTGCAGCGCTTTCTCGGTTTCGCTAATTTCTATCGGCGTTTCATTCGTAATTTCGGTCAAGTGGCTGCCCCTCTCACAGCTCTGACTTCTGTCAAGACGTGCTTTAAGTGGTCCGGTTCCGCCCAGGGAGCTTTTGATCTCCTCAAGAAGCGTTTTACATCCGCTCCTATCCTTGTTACTCCTGACGTCACTAAACAATTCATTGTCGAGGTTGACGCTTCAGAGGTGGGCGTGGGAGCCATTCTGTCCCAGCGCTTCCATTCTGACGATAAGGTCCATCCTTGCGCTTATTTTTCTCATCGCCTGTCGCCATCGGAACGCAACTATGATGTGGGTAACCGCGAACTGCTCGCCATCCGCTTAGCCATAGGCGAATGGCGACAGTGGTTGGAGGGGGCGACCGTTCCTTTTGTCGTTTGGACTGACCATAAGAACCTTGAGTACATCCGTTCTGCCAAACGACTTAATGCACGTCAAGCTCGTTGGGCGTTGTTTTTCGCTCGTTTCGAGTTCGTGATTTCTTATCGCCCGGGTAATAAGAACACCAAGCCTGATGCCTTATCCCGTCTCTTTAGTTCTTCTGTGGCTTCTACCGACCCCGAGGGGATTCTCCCTGAAGGGCGTGTTGTCGGGTTGACTGTCTGGGGAATTGAGAGACAGGTAAAGCAAGCACTCACTCACACTGCGTCGCCGCGCGCTTGTCCTAGTAACCTTCTGTTCGTTCCTGTCTCTACTCGTCTGGCTGTTCTTCAGTGGGCTCACTCTGCCAAGTTAGCTGGCCACCCCGGCGTTCGGGGTACGCTTGCTTCTATTCGCCAGCGGTTTTGGTGGCCTACTCAGGAGCGTGACACGCGCCGTTTCGTGGCTGCTTGTTCGGACTGCGCGCAGACTAAGTCAGGTAACTCTCCTCCTGCCGGTCGTCTCAGACCGCTTCCCATTCCTTCTCGACCATGGTCTCACATCGCCTTAGACTTTATTACCGGTCTGCCTTCGTCTGCGGGGAAGACTGTGATTCTTACGGTTGTCGATAGGTTCTCTAAGGCGGCACATTTCATTCCCCTCGCTAAGCTTCCTTCCGCTAAGGAGACGGCACAAATCATCATTGAGAATGTGTTCAGAATTCATGGCCTCCCGTTAGACGCCGTTTCAGACAGAGGCCCGCAATTCACGTCACAGTTTTGGAGGGAGTTCTGTCGTTTGATTGGTGCTTCCGTCAGTCTCTCTTCCGGGTTTCATCCCCAGTCTAACGTCAAGCAGAAAGGGCCAATCAGTCGATTGGTCGCATATTACGCAGCCTTTCTTTTCGAAACCCTGCGTCTTGGGCAGAACAGCTCCCCTGGGCAGAATACGCTCACAACTCTCTTCCTTCGTCTGCTACCGGGCTATCTCCGTTTCAGAGTAGTCTTGGGTACCAGCCTCCTCTGTTCTCGTCCCAGCTCGCCGAGTCCAGCGTTCCCTCCGCTCAGGCTTTTGTCCAACGTTGTGAGCGCACCTGGAGGAGGGTCAGGTCTGCACTTTGCCGTTACAGGGCGCAGACTGTGAGAGCCGCCAATAAACGTAGGATTAAGAGTCCTAGGTATTGTCGCGGTCAGAGAGTGTGGCTTTCCACTCGTAACCTTCCCCTTACGACAGCTTCTCGCAAGTTGACTCCGCGGTTCATTGGTCCGTTCCGTGTCTCTCAGGTCGTCAATCCTGTCGCTGTGCGACTGCTTCTTCCGCGACATCTTCGTCGCGTCCACCCTGTCTTCCATGTCTCCTGTGTCAAACCTTTTCTTCGCGCCCCCGTTCGTCTTCCCTCCCCCCCCCCCGTCCTTGTCGAGGGCGCACCTATTTACAAGGTACGGAAGATCATGGACATGCGTTCTCGGGGACGTGGTCACCAGTACTTAGTGGATTGGGAGGGTTACGGTCCTGAGGAGAGGAGTTGGGTTCCATCTCGGGACGTGCTGGACCGTTCGTTGATTGATGATTTCCTCCGTTGCCGCCAGGGTTCCTCCTCGAGTGCGCCAGGAGGCGCTCGGTGAGTGGGGGGGTACTGTCATGTTTTGTCATTGATTATCATGTCTTGTCCCTGTGCTTCCCTTCTATTCGTTTCCCTCTGCTGGTCTTATTAGGTTCTTTCCCTCTTTCTATCATTCTCTCACCCCCTCCCTCTCTCCCTCTCTCGCTCTCTCTCTCTATCGTTCCGTTCCTGCTCCCAGCTGTTCCTCATTCTCCTAACTACCTCATTTACTCTTTCACACCTGTCCCCTATTTTGCCCTCTGATTAGAGTCCCTATTTCTCCCTCTGTTTTCCGCTTCTGTCCTTGTCAGATCCTTGTTTGATGTTTGCTGTTCTGTGTCCTTGTTCCGCCCTGTCGTGTTTTTGCCTTCTTCAGATGCTGCGTGTGAGCAGGTGTCAATGTCAGCTACGGCCTGTGCCTTCCCGAAGCGACCTGCAGTCTGTGGCCGCGTCTCCAGTCGTTCCTCTCTACTGACGAGAGGATTTCAGTTTTCCTGTTTTGGATTTACCTAAGATAATATCCAGGAGTATCGGTTTTTGTTTAAGACTGGAATAAAGACTCTGTTTCTATTAAGTCGCTTTTGGGTCCTCATTCACCAGCATAACAATGGCTCTGAGAGACGGTTGTGTCTATGGCTCTTAGAGACTGTTGTGTCCATGGCTCTGGAGACTGTTGTGTCCATGGCTCTGGAGACTGTTGTGTCCATGGCTCTGAGAGACTGTTGTGTCCATGGCTCTTAGAGACTGTTGTGTCCATGGCTCTGAGAGACTGTTGTGTCAATGGCTCTTAGAGACTGTTGTGTCCATGGCTCTGAGAGACTGTTGTGTCCATGGCTCTGAGAGACTGTTGTGTCCATGGCTCTGAGAGACTGTTGTGTCTATGGCTCTGGAGACTGTTGTGTCCATGGCTCTGAGAGACTGTTGTGTCCATGGCTCTTAGAGACTGTTGTGTCCATGGCTCTTAGAGACTGTTGTGTCCATGGCTCTTAGAGACTGTTGTGTCCATGGCTCTGGAGACTGACTAGAATATTATATACTAAATTATAGACTAAATGACCTTAAGACACTGAACCTGACTCAAACAGTGACATCAGTCAGCTAGAACCCACAACTTAACAAAGAGCTGTATGTTTGTCTGTGTGTTCTACGGGCCTCAACAGTAGTCTGAATTGCACGTCATACAATAACAAACACAGCTATCAGAGATTGACTCAGAGAACATCCCACGCGTCTAGACACCTTATCTCTCCATTGCAATCAGGGAGAGAATAGCAGGTCCAGACAGGTGTGCATTATGACATTGTGAGTGTGTGTTTATGTGGTAGAAGTATTAACAACACACTCCAGGGTGTATACACCCTACAGGCAGAAGTTCCCAATAATCACAGATTCATGGTCAGATTTATGTTTACCTCCTTAATTGTTATTTATGAGGGGGTAGGGTGATCTGATCCTTTGGCCTGGGGCTCAGGAATCAGACTTAACCCAGCCTTAAGGTGGTTTAAGGAGGAGGCTTAACCCAGCCTTAAGGTGGTTTAAGGAGGAGGATTAACCCAGCCTTAAGGTGGTCTAAGGAGGAGGTTTAACCCAGCCTTAAGGTGGTCTAAAGAGGAGGTTTAACCCAGCCTTAAGGTAGTTTAAGGAGGAGGCTTAAGCCAGCCTTAAGGTGGTCTAAGGAGCAGGGTTAACCCAGCCATAAGGAGGTTTAAGGAGGAGACTTAACCCAGCATTAAGGAGGTTTAAGGAGGATGTTTAATCCAGCCTTAAGGAGGTCTAAGGAGGAGGCTTTACACAGCCTTAAGGAGGTCGAAGGAGGAGGATTTACACAGCCTTAAGAAGGTCCAACGAGGAGGTTTAACCCAGAGGTCCAATGAGGAGGCTTAACCCAGCCATAAGGAGGTCTAAGGAGGAGGATTTACACAGCCTTAAGAAGGTCCAACGAGGAGGCTTAACCCAGAGGTCCAATGAGGAGGCTTAACCCAGCCATAAGGAGGTCTAAATTGTAGGCTTAATCCAGCCTTAAGGAGGTCCAAGGAGTTTTTGAGGGGATAAAGCTTACAAGGCTCGTAACAGGACTTGGAAAATGTGGCCAGAGAGCAAAAGTAAAAAAAGAAATGCAAAGACAGCTGGGTTGCATCAGGAAACACACACACACACACACACACACACACACACACACACACACACACACACACACACACACACACACACACACACACACACACACACACACACACACACACACACACACACACACACACACACACACACACACACACACACACACACACACACACACACCACATCCACACTCCCTGCCGCTACTGATGATAAGCATCAATGTTTGACTTGGAACTGTTGTGGAAGCGTTCCAGGAACTCCCTGGGATTCTGAGAACAGGGCTACTGGTCTTTGCTTGAACAATTGGGTTCAACCATAACACACTACTTACCAAACCCAGAAAAGAAACACTAAACATCTTGCAACACCGCACAGGAAATCTGTGTACATATTTATACCATTACAATCAATTAAAAACAATTCACAGATAGCATGAAGTATTTAGAAAGCCCAAAGTTGAATCATGACACTTGGTTTGGGTCTGTAGTCAATCTAGTCAAACACATCCAGCACAAAGTGAGCGCAACACACACACCAACAACCATCACTGTAAAACAGAGCAACAGAGTCAGAGTGAAAACAGGTCGCTTTACCTGCACCATGCTATTCCTCCACGACGCTATCCCTCCACCAGGCTATCCCTCCACCAGGCTATCCCTCCACCATGCTATTCTTCCACGACGCTATCCCTCCACCATGTTATCCCTCCACCATGTTATCCCTCCATCATGCTATCCCTCCACCATGTTATCTTTCACCACGTTATCCCTCCAAGAGGCTATCCTTCTATCCCTCCACCATGTTATCTTTCACCATGTTATCCCTCCAAGAGGCTATCCTTCTATCCCTCCACCATGTTATCTTTCACCATGTTATCCCTCCACCATGTTATCTTTCACCATGCTATCCCTCCACCATGTTATCTTTCACCATGCTATCCCTCCACCATGTTATCTTTCACCATGTTATCCCTCCACCATGTTATCTTTCACCATGTTATCCCTCCACCATGTTATCTTTCACCATGGTATCCCTCCACCATGTTATCTTTCACCATGTTATCCCTTCATCATGCTATTCTCCACGATGCTATCCCTCCACCATGTTATCTTTCACCATGTTATCCCTCCACCATGTTATCTTTCACCATGTTATCCCTTCATCATGCTATTCTCCACGACGCTATCCCTCCACCATGTTATCTTTCACCATGTTATCCCTCCAGCAGGCTATCCTTCTATCCCTTCATCATGCTATCCCTGCATGACGCTATCCCTCCACCACGCAATCCCTCCACCATGCTATCCCTCCACCATGCTATCCCTCCATCACGCTATCCCTCCACCATGCTATCCCTCCACCATGCTATCCCTCCACCATGCCATCCCTCCATCATGTTATCCCTTCATCATGCTATCCCTCCACATTACTATTACTCTGTCACGCTATCCCTCCACCATGCTATCCTTCTATCCCTTCATCATGCTATACCTCCACCATTCTATCCCTCCACCATTCTATCCATCCACCCCGCTGTCCCTCCACTATGCTATCCGTCCATCACGCTATCCCTCCACCATGCCATCCTTCTATCCCTCCACCATGTTATCGTTCTATCCCTCCATCACGCTATCCTCTATCCCTTCATCATGCTATACCTCCACCATGCTATCCCTCCACCATTCTATCCCTCCACCCCGATTTCCCTCTACTATGCTATCCGTCCATCACGCTATCCCTCCGCCATGCTATCCATCTATCCCTCTATCATGCTATCCTTCTATCCCTCTGCCATAATATCCCTCCGCCATACCATCCCTCCACCAGGCTATCCCTCCACCATGGTATCCCTCCACCATGTTATCCCTCCACCATGTTATCCCTCCACCATGTTATCCCTCCACATTGCTATCCCTCCACATTGCTTTCCCTCCACCATACTATCCCTCCGCCAGGCTATCCCTCCACCATGCTATGCTTCTATCCCTTCATCATGCTATCCCTCCCCCATTCTATCATTTCACCATGCAATCCCTCCACATTGCTATCCCTCCATCACACTATCCCTCCATCATGCTATCCTTCTATCACTCCAACATGCTATCCCTCCAACATGCTATCCCTCCACAATTGTATCACTCCACCACGCTATCACTCCACTATGCTATCCGTCCATCAAACTATCCCTCCACCATGCTATCCATCCACCATGCCATCCTTCTATCCTTCCACCATGCTATACCTCCACCATGCTATACCTCCACCATGCTATCCCTCCATCATGCTATCCCTCCACCATGCTATCCCTCCACCATGCTAACCCTGCACCATGACATCCCTCCACCACGCCATCCCTCCACCATGCTATCCCTCCATCACACTATCCCTCATCACACTATCCCTCCACCATGCTATCCTTTTATCCCGTCATCATGCTATCCCTCCACCCCGCTTTCCCTCCACTATGTTATCCGTCAATCACGCTATCCCTACACCATGCCATCCTTCTATCCCTCCACCATGCTATCCTTCTATCCCTCCATCACGCTATCCTTCCACCATAATATCCTTCATCATGCTATCCCTCCATCATTCTATCCCTCCACCATTCTATCCCTCCACCATGCTATCCATCCACCATGCTATCCCTCCACCCCGCTTTCCCTCCACTATGCTATCCATCAATCACGCTATCCCTACACCATACCATCCTTCTATCCCTCCACCATGCTATCCTTCTATCCTTCCACCATGCTATCCTTCATCATGCTATCCCTCCACCATGCTATCCCTCCACCATTCTATCCCTCCACTATGCTATACGTCCATCACGCTATCCCTCCACCATGCTATCCATCTATCCCTCCACCATGCTATCCTTCTATTCCTCCACCATGCTATCCCTCCACCACGCTATCCTTCTATCCCTCCACCATGCTATCCTTCTATCCCTCCACCATGCAATCCTTCTATTCCTCCACCATACTATCCCTCCACCATGCTATCCTTCTATCCCTCCACCATGCTATCCTTCTATCCCTCCATCATGATATCCTTCTATCTCTCTGCCATAATATCCCTCCACCATGCCATCCCTCCACCAGGCTATCCCTCCACCATGTTATCCCTTCACCATGCTATCCCTCCATCATTCTATCCCTCCACCATTCTATCCCTCCACCATGCTATCCATCCACCATGCTATCCCTCCACCCCGCTTTCCCTCCACTATGCTATCCATCAATCACGCTATCCCTACACCAACCATCCTTCTATCCCTCCACCATGCTATCCTTCTATCCCTCCATCACGCTATCCTTCCACCATGCTATCCTTCATCATGCTATCCCTCCACCATGCTATCCCTCCACCATGCAATCCTTCTATTCCTCCACCACACTATCCCTCCACCATGCTATCCTTCTATCCCTCCACCATGCTATCCTTCTATCCCTCCATCATGATATCCTTCTATCTCTCTGCCATAATATCCCTCCACCATGCCATCCCTCCACCAGGCTATCCCTCCACCATGTTATCATTTCACTCTGCTATCCCTCATCACGCTATCCCTCCACCATGCTATCCTTCTATCCCTCCAACATGCTATCCCTCCAACATGCTATCTCTCCACAATGGTATCCCTCCACCACGCTATCACTCCACTATGCTATCCGTCCATCACGATATCCCTCCACCATGCTATCCTTCTATCCCTCCAACATGCTATCCCTCCAACATGCTATCTCTCCACAATTGTATCCCTCCACCACGCTATCACTCCACTATGCTATCCCTCATCACGCTATCCCTCCACCATGCTATCATTCTATAGCTCCACCATGCTATACCTCCACCATGCTATACCTCCACCATGCTATACCTCCACCATGCTATCCCTCCACCATGCTATCCCTCCACCATGCTATCCCTCAACCATGCTATCCCTCCACCATGATATCCCTCCACCATGCTATCCCAACACCATGCTATCCCTCCACCATGCTATCCCTCAACCATGCTATCCCTCAACCATGCTATCCCTCAACCATGCTATCCCTCAACCATGCTATCCCTCAACCACGCTATCCCTCCACCATGCTATCCCTCCACCATGCTATCCCTCCAACATAATATACCTCCACCATGCTATCCCTCAACCATGCTATCCCTCAACCATGCTATCCCTCAACCATGCTATCCCTCCACCATGCTATCCCTCTACCACGCTATACCTCCACCATGCTATCCCTCCACCATGCTATACCTCCACCATGCTATCCCTCAACCATGCTATCCCTCAACCACGCTATCCCTCCGCCATGCTATCCCTCCACCACGATATCCCTCCACAACGCTATCCCTCCACAACGCTATCCCTCCACCATGACATCCCTCCACCACGCTATCCCTCCACCATGCTATCCCTCCATCACGCTATCCCTCATCACACTATCCCTCCACCATGCTATCCTTTTATCCCTGCATCATGCTATCCCTGCACCACGCTTTCCCTCCATTATGCTATCCGTCAATCACGCTATCCCTCCACCATGCAATCCTTCTATCTATCCACCATGCTATCCTTCTATCCCTCCATCACGCTATCCTTCCACCATGCTATCCTTCATCATGCTATCCCTCCACCAGTTTTTCCCTCCGCCATGCTATCCCTCCACCACGATATCCCTCCACAACGCTATCCCTCCACAACGCTATCCCTCCACCACGACATCCCTCCACCACGCTATCCCTCCACCATGCTATCCCTCCATCACACTATCCCTCCACCATGCTATCCTTTTATCCCTGCATCATGCTATCCCTCCACCCCGCTTTCCCTCCATTATGCTATCCATCCATCACGCTATCCCTCCACCATAATATCCATCTATCCCTCCACCATGCTATCCTTCTATTCCTCCACCATGCTATCCGTCCACCATGCTATCCTTCTATCCCTCCATCATGATAACCGCCAACATGCTATACCTACACCATGCTATTCCTCCAACATGATATCCCTCCACCATAATATACCTCCACCATGCTATCCCTCAACCATGCTATCCCTCAACCATGCTATCCCTCAACCATGCTATCCCTCAACCATGCTATCCCTCAACCATGCTATCCCTCTACCATGCTATCCCTCTACCACGCTATACCTCCACCATGCTATACCTCCACCATGCTATACCTCCACCATGCTATGCTTCCACCATGTTATCCCTCCACCATGTTATCCCTCCACCATGTTATTCCTCCACATTGCTATCCCTCCACCTGGCTATCCCTCCACCAGGCTATCCCTCCACCATGCTATCCCTCCACCACGCTATCCCTCCACCATGCTATATTTCCACCATGTTTCCCTCCACATTGCTACCCCTCCATCACACTATCCCTCAATCACGCTATCCCTCCACCATGCTTTCCTTCTATCCCTTCATCATGCTATCCCTCCATCATTATATCCCTCCACCACGCTATCACTCCACTATGCCATACGTCCATCACACTATCCCTCCACCACGCTATCATTTCACTCTGCTATCTTTCCATCACGCTATCCCTCCACCATGCAATCCCTCCACATTGCTATCCCTCATCACGCTATCCCTCCACCATGCTATCCTTCTATCCCTCCAACATGATATCCCTCCAACATGCTATCTCTCCACAATGGTATCCCTCCACCACGCTATCACTCCACTATGCTATCCGTCCATCACGATATCCCTCCACCATGCTATCCTTCTATCCATCCAACATGCTATCCCTCCAACATGCTATCTCTCCACAATTTTATCCCTCCACCACGCTATCACTCCACTATGCTATCCCTCATCACGCTATCCCTCCACCATGCTATCATTCCATACCTCCACCATGCTATACCTCCACCATGCTATCCCTCCACCATGCTATCCCTCCACCATGCTATCCCTCCACCATGCCATCCCTCCACCATGCTATCCCTCAACCATGCTATTCCTCAACCATGCTATCCCTCCACCATGCTATCCCTCCACCATGCTATCCCTCCACCATGATATCCCTCCACCATGCTAATACTCCACCATGCTATCCCTCAACCATGCTATCCCTCAACCATGCTATCCCTCCACCATGCTATCCCTCTACCGCGCTATACCTCCACCATGCTATACCTCCACCATGCTATCCCTCTGCAACGCTATACCTCAACCATGCTATCCCTCCACCATGCTATCCCTCTACCATGCTATACCTCCACCATGCTATACCTCCACCATACTATCCCTCTACCACGCTATACCTCCACCATGCTATACCTCCACCATGCTATCCCTCAACCATGCTATGCCTCTACCACGCTATCCCTCCACCATGCTATCCCTCCATCACATAAGAGAAATCGAGAAAGAGATCAGCCTATTGAGTGAAAAGGATTTTGCCGATGGGCACTGAGCTGATCCTCACTGGAAGGGCGAGTTCAAGAAAGGATCAATTGATAGCTGAGCAGACATTCTCCCTCTGCCTCTCCCCCTTCTATTCCACTCTCTTTCTCAGTAGTTGTTTTCTCTGAACCTGCCCTCATTTACTCCTGTTCCTCTGTCCACTCTAAAGTCACCCTCTGCATCCTGCAAGTGCTTCTATTAATCACAGACTAGAGTGGAGCTGAGAGGAACAGAGTGGAGCTGAGAGGAACAGAGTGGAGCTGAGAGGAACAGAGTGGAGCTGAGAGGAACAGAGTGGAGCTGAGAGGAACAGAGTGGAGCTGAGAGGAACAGAGGGGACCTGAGAGGAACAGAGTGGACCTGAGAGGAACAGAGTGGAGCTGAGAGGAACAGAGTGGAGCTGAGAGGAACAGAGTGGAGCTGAGAGGAACAGAGTGGGGCTGAGAGGAACAGAGTGGTGCTGAGAGGAACAGAGTGGAGCTGAGAGGAACAGAGTGGAGCTGAGAGGAACAGAGTGGAGCTGAGAGGAACAGAGTGGTGCTGAGAGGAACAGAGTGGAGGTGAGAGGAACAGAGTGCAGCTGATAGGAGAAAAGTGGGGCTGAGAGGATGAAAGTGGGGCTGAGAGAAGGAGAGTGAAGCTGAGAGGAACAGAGTGGAGCTGAGAGGAACAGAGTGGAGCTGAGAGGAACAGAGTGGTGCTGAGAGGAACAGAGTGGAGGTGAGAGGAACAGAGTGGAGCTGAGAGGAACAGAGTGGAGCTGAGAGGAACAGAGTGGAACTGAGAGGAACAGAGTGGGGCTGAGAGGAACAGAGTGGTGCTGAGAGGAACAGAGTAGAGCTGAGAGGAACAGAGTGGACCTGAGAGGAACAGAGTGGAGGTGAGAGGAACAGAGTGGAGCTGAGAGGAACAGAGTGGAACTGAGAGGAACAGAATGGAGCTGAGAGGAACAGAGTGGAACTGAGAGGAACAGAGTGGACCTGAGAGGAACAGAGTGGTGCTGAGAGGAACAGAGTGGTGCTGAGAGGAACAGAGTGGTGCTGAGAGGAACAGAGTGGAGGTGAGAGGAACAGAGTGGGGCTGAGAGGAACAGAGTGGTGCTGAGAGGAACAGAGTGGAGGTGAGAGGAACAGAGTGGGGCTGAGAGGAACAGAGTGGACCTGAGAGGAACAGAGTGGTGCTGAGAGGAACAGAGTGGAGCTGAGAGGAACAGAGTGGAACTGAGAGGAACAGAATGGAGCTGAGAGGAACAGAGTGGAGCTGAGAGGAGGAAAATGGAGCTGAGAGACTGAGAGTGGAGCTGAGAGACTGAGAGTGGAGCTGAGAGGAACAGAGCGGAACTGAGAGGAACAGAGCGGAATTGAGAGGAACAGAGTGGAGGTGAGAGGAGCAGAGTGGAGGTGAGAGGAGCAGAGTGGAGGTGAGAGGAGCAGAGTGGAGGTGAGAGGAACAGAGTGGGGCGGAGAGGAACAGAGTGGAGCTGAGAGGAGCAGAGTGGAGGTGAGAGGAACAGAGTGGGGCTGAGAGGAACAGAGTGGAGCTGAGAGGAGGAAAATGGAGCTGAGAGACTGAGAGTGGAGCTGAGAGGAGGAGAGTGAAGCTGAGAGGAACAGAGTGGAGCTGAGAGGAACAGAGTGGAGCTGAGAGGAGGAAAATGGAGCTGAGAGACTGAGAGTGGAGCTGAAAGACTGAGAGTGGAGCTGAGAGGAACAGAGCGGAATTGAGAGGAACAGAGTGGAGCTGAGAGGAGCAGAGTGGAGGTGAGAGGAACAGAGTGGGGCTGAGAGGAACAGAGTGGAGCTGAGAGGAGGAAAATGGAGCTGAGAGACTGAGAGTGGAGCTGAGAGGAGGAGAGTGAAGCTGAGAGGAACAGAGTGGAGCTGAGAGGAACAGAGTGGAGCTGAGAGGAGGAAAATGGAGCTGAGAGACTGAGAGTGGAGCTGAGAGACTGAGAGTGGAGCTGAGAGGAACAGAGCGGAATTGAGAGGAACAATGTGGAGCTGAGAGGAGCAGAGTGGAGGTGAGAGGAACAGAGTGGAGTTGAGAGGAACATAGTGGAGGTGAGAGGAGCAGAGTGGAGGAGAGAGGAACAGAGTGGAGGTGAGAGGAACAGAGTGGGGCTGAGAGGAACAGAGTGGAGCTGAGAGGAACAGAGTGGAGCTGAGAGGAACAGAGTGGAGCTGAGAGGAACAGAGTGCAGCTGATAGGAGAAAAGTGGGGCTGAGAGGATGAAAGTGGGGCTGAGAGGAGGAGAGTGGTGCTGAGAGGTGGAGAGTGGCCCTGAGAGGAGGAAAGTGGGGCTGTGAAGAGGAGAGTCGAGCTGTGAGGAACAGTGTTGATTAGAGGTGCATCGCAGGCGTCACAGTATCCAGTGTCCAGGAAGGAAAGGAGCCGCACTTGTTGATATAGACAGAGCTCAGGAACACACGCACAGGCAGACACACACGCAAACACACACACACACACACACACACACACACACACACACACACACACACACACACACACACACACACACACACACACACACACACACACACACACACACACACACACACACACACACACACACACACACACACTCACACTCACACTCACACACAGAGACACATACACTTAGAGGAAGGTGTTGCTCAACATTTAGCTGAGCTTGTGCACTCAGGTGGGAAAGTAACCTGTTCACAGTCCCTGCATTCCACAAGAGCCCAGTTACTGCCGGCCATCCCTTGTTATTGTGTGTGTGTGTGTGTGTGTGTGTGTGTGTGTGTGTGTGTGTGTGTGTGTGTGTGTGTGTGTGTGTGTGTGTGTGTGTGTGTGTGTGTGTGTGTGTGTGTGTGTGTGTGTGTGTGTGTGTGTGTGTGTGTGTGTGTGTGTGTGAATCCGTACGTGTCAAGTCAAAGGGCAGAAGACATAGGAAGTACAAAAGCAGAGACGCTCTCCTGAAGTTCACCTCAAACCCACACAGCACAAACATGACTTTGTGTGTGTGTGTACGTATGCAGTTATAGTATCCCCTTTTCCCTTTCCCTTTATAGTGCAGGGCTATGAGCTGTGCCAAAACCAGGACACATACAGTACATATCATAATATCTCAGCAAAAAATAACTGTCCCTTTTTAAGGACCCTGTCTTTCAAAGATAATTCGTAACAATCCAAATAACTTCACATTTCTTCATTGTAAAGGGTTTAAACACTGTTCCCCATGCTTGTTCAATGAACCATAAACAATTAATGAACATGCACCTGTGGAACGTTTGTTAAGACACTGCCAGCTTGCAGACGGTAGGCAATTACGGTCACAGTTATGAAAACTTATAACACTAAAGAGGCCTTTCTACTGACTCTGAAAAACACCAAAAGAAAGATGCCCAGGGTCCCTGCTTATCTGCGTGAACGTGCCTTAGGCATGCTGCAAGGAGGCATGAGGACTGCAGATGTGGCCAGGGCAATAAATTGCAATGTCCGTACAGTGAGACGCCTAAGACAGGAGACCGGGCGGACAGGTGATCGTCCTCGCAGTGGCAGACCACATGTAACAACACCTGCACAGGATCGGTACATCCGAACATCACACCTGAAGGACAGGTACAGGATGGCAACAGCAACTGCCCGAGTCACACCAGGAACGCACAATCCCGCAATAGGCTGAGAGAGTCTGGACTGAGGGATTGTAGGCCTGTTGTAAGGCAGGTCCTCACCAGACATCACCGGCAACAACGTCGCCTATGGGCACAAACCCACTGTCCCTGGACCAGACAGAACTGGCAAAAAGTGCTCTTCACTGACGAGTCGTTGTTTTGTCTCACCAGGGGTGCTGGTCAGATTCGCGTTTATCGTCGAAGGAATGAGAGTTACACTGAGGCCTGTATACATATCATCATACATATTATATATATATCACACATATTATACATATCATCATACATATTATACATATCATCATACATATTATATATATCATCATACATATTATACATATCATCATACATATTATACATATCATCATACATATTATACATATCATCATACATATTATATATATCATCATACATATTATATATATCATCATACATATCATCATACATATTATACATATCATCATACATATTATACATATCATCATACATATTATACATATCATCATACATATCATCATACATATTATACATATCATCATACATATTATACATATCATCATACATATCATCATACATATTACATATATCATCATACATATTATACATATCATCATACATATCATCATACATATTATACACATCATCGTACATATTATATATCATAATACATATTATAGATTTCATCAAAAATATCACCATACATATTATCATATACTCTATATCACCACATATATTATATATATAACATCATACATATTATACATATCATCATACATATTATATATATCATCATACATATTATACATATCACCATACATATTATCATATACTCTATATCACCACATATATTATATATATAACATCATACATATTATATATATTGTCATACAAATTATACATATCATCATACATATTATACATATCATCATACATATTATATATATCATCATACATATTATATATATCACCATACATATTATACATATCATCATATATATCAATATACATATTATATATATATCAGCATACATATTATATATATATATCATCATACATATTATATATATATATATATATCATCATACATATTATACATATCATCATATATATCAATATACATATTATATATATATATCACCATACATTTTATATATATCATCATACAAATTTTGTAAATCATCATATATATCATCATACATACCATCAAACATATAATCAGATATATAATCATACCTTTCATCATACATATCATCATACATATTATCATATATATTATATATATCATAATACATATTATATATATCATCATACATATTATCATATATATTATATATATCATAATATATATTATCACATATATCATCATACAGTTGAAGTCGGAAGTTTACATAATTTTAGGTTGGAGTCATTAAAGCTCGTTTTTCAACCACTCCACAAATTTATTGTTAACAAACTATAGTTTTGGCAATTCGGTTAGGACATCTACTTTGTGGATGACACAAGTAATTTTTCCAACAATTGTGTACAGACAGATTATTTCACTTAAATTCACTGTATCACAATTCCAGTCAGTCAGAAATGTACATACACTAAGTTGACTGTGCCTTTAAACAGCTCGGAAAATTCCACAAAATGATGTCATGGCTTTATTAGCTTCTGATAGGAGTCATTAGGAGGTGTACCTGTGGATGTATTTCAAGGCCTACCTTCAAACTCAGTGCCTCTTTGCTTGACATCATGGGAAAATCATAAGAAATCAGCCAAGACCTCAGAAAAAAAATTGTAGACCTCCACAAGTCTGGTTCATCCTTGACAGCAATTTCCAAATGCCTGAAGGTACCACGTTCATCTGTACAAACAATAGTACACAAGTAAAAACACCATGGGACCACGCAGCCGTCATACCGCTCAGGAAGGAGACGTGTTCTGTCTCCCAGAGATGAAAGTACTTTGGTGCGAAAAGTGCAAATCAATCACAGAACAACAGCAAAGGATCTGGCGAAGATGCTGGAGGAAACAGGTACAAAGTATCTATACCTACAGTAAAACGAGTCCTAAATCAACATAACCTGAAAGGCCGCTCAGCAAGGAAAAGGCCACTGCTCCAAAACCGCCATAAAAAAAGCCAGACCATGGTTTGCAACTGCACATGGGGACAAAGATCGTAGTTTTTGGAGAAATGTCCTCTGGTCTGATGAAACAAAAATAGAACTGTTTGGCCGGTGACGACGACCCCCGAACACCGCCCGAACAAGGAGAGGCACCAACTTCGGCGGAAGTCGTGACAGTAGTCTATATTTTGACGTGTTGCTGTGCGTTTTGTTGCTGTGCTTTTTGTTGCCAACCTTACTTTGCTAGCTGACAACTTTACGTTTTTTTCTTTTCACTTTTTAAATTACCGTTTATATTTTTAGGTTTACCCTCACAACTTTTTTCCCTCATTCAACTTTTTCACTCCGGACGCTTTATCTGGACATGGTTCGTCAGCACCTTCAACAGCCGAAGCTAAGTAGTAACATTAACATGATGTCTTCTAATTGCAGTCGCTGTACTCATATTATACAGGAGAACGATCGCCTTACGGCGAGGATAGCTGTGCTACAAGCCGAGCTTCAGACGCAATCGTTAGGCAAGGGTAATTTCAGTGTAGGAAAGGATGAAACAGCGTCTGTGCCACCAGTAAGTACAGATAGTAACGTTAGTATAAATCCCCCCGCACAGTCCCCGCAGCCGGACAACTTTCTCATGGCTTCTGTAGGGAAATGCTGTAGGAATGCTCAACTGGTGTCGCTCATTCAGCCGACAGAAAC
The DNA here is from genome assembly GCF_045679555.1 of Salvelinus alpinus. Classification (NCBI taxonomy): domain Eukaryota; kingdom Metazoa; phylum Chordata; class Actinopteri; order Salmoniformes; family Salmonidae; genus Salvelinus; species Salvelinus alpinus. The sequence goes on along the minus strand of NC_092105.1, from coordinate 12,867,567 downwards.
TTTCAACTGGTTTTCCCCATTAAGTAGCGAGTCGGAGTCTGAGGCCGAGTCTTCTCTTGTCTCTACTCCTCCCGTTACGGGGTCTGAGACGCCGAAGGCTCCCTCCATTAGCTCTGACAAATTGAAAACCCTAGTCATTGGCGACTCCATTACCCGCAGTATTATACTTAAAACGAATCACCCAGCGATCATACACTGTTTACCAGGGGGCAGGGCTACCGACGTTAAGGCTAATCTGAAGATGGTTCTGGCTAAAGCTAAAACTGGCGAGTGTAGAGAATATAGAGATATTGTTATCCACGTCGGCACCAACGATGTTAGGATGAAACAGTCACCAAGCGCAAAATAGCTTCAGCGTGTAAATCAGCTAAAAAGACGTTTTCGTCTTTTGAGCTTCTAGTCATGAAATCTATGCAGCCTACTCAATCACTTTTTATAGCTACTGTTTACAGGCCTCCTGGGCCATATACAGCGTTCTTAACTGAGTTCCCTGAATTCCTATCGGACCTTGTAGTCATAGCAGATAATATTCAAATTTTTGGTGATTTTAATATTCATATGGAAAAGTCCACAGACCCACTCCAAAAGGCTTTCGGAGCCATCATCGACTCAGTGGGTTTTGTCCAACATGTCTCTGGACCTACTCACTGCCACAGTCATACTCTGGACCTAGTTTTGTCCCATGGAATAAATGTTGTAGATCTGAATGTTTTTCCTCATAATCCTGGACTATCGGACCACCATTTTATTACGTTTGCAATCGCAAAAAATAATCTGCTCAGACCCCAACCAAGGAGCATCAAAAGTCGTGCTATAAATTCTCAGACAACACAAAAATTCCTTGATGCCCTTCCAGACTCCTTCTGCCTACCCAAGGACGTCAGAGGACAAAAAATCAGTTAACCACCTAACTGAGGAACTCAATTTAACCTTGTGCAATACCCTAGATGCAGTTGCACCCCTAAAAACGAAAAACATTTGTCATAAGAAACTAGCTCCCTGTTATACAGAAAATACCCGAGCTCTGAAGCAAGCTTCCATAAAATTGGAACGGAAATGGCGCCACACCAAACTGGAAGTCTTCCGACTAGCTTGGAAAGACAGTACCGTGCAGTATCGAAGAGCCCTCACTGCTGCTCGATCATCACACTTTTCTAACTTAATTGAGGAAAATAAGAACAATCCAAAATTTATTTTTGATACTGTTGCAAAGCTAACTAAAAAGCAGCATTACCCAAGAGAGGATGGCTTTCACTTCAGCAGTAATAAATTCATGAACTTCTTTGAGGAAAAGATCATGATCATTAGAAAGCAAATTACGGACTCCTCTTTAAATCTGCGTATTCCTCCAGGGCTTAGCTGTTCTGGATCTGCACAGCTCTGCCAGGGCCTGGGATCGGGAGAGACACTTAAGTGTTTTAGTACTATATCTCTTGACACAATGATGAAAATAATCATGACCTCTAAACCTTCAAGCTGCATACTGGATCCTATTCCAACTAAACTACTGAAAGAGCTGCTTCATGTGCTTGGCCCTCCTATGTTGAACATAATAAACGGCTCTCTATCCACCGGATGTGTACCAAACTCACTAAAAGTGGCAGTAATAAAGCCTCTCTTGAAAAAGCCAAACCTTGACCCAGAAAATATAAAAAACTATCGGCCTATATCGAATCTTCCATTCCTCTCAACATTTTTTGAAAAAGCTGTTGCGCAGCAACTCACTGCCTTCCTGAAGACAAACAATGTATACGAAATGCTTCAGTCTGGTTTTAGACCCCATCATAGCACTGAGACTGCACTTGTGAAGGTGGTAAATGACCTTTTAATGGCGTCAGACCGAGGCTCTGCATCTGTCCTCGTGCTACTAGACCTTAGTGCTGCCTTTGATACCATCGATCACCACATTCTTTTGGAGAGACTGGAAACCCAAATTGGTCTACACGGACAAGTTCTGGCCTGGTTTAGATCTTATCTGTCGGAAAGATATCAGTTTGTCTCTGTGAATGGTTTGTCCTCTGACAAATCAACTGTACATTTCGGTGTTCCTCAAGGTTCCGTTTTAGGACCACTATTGTTTTCACTATATATTTTACCTCTTGGGGATGTCATTCGAAAACATAATGTTAACTTTCACTGTTATGCGGATGACACACAGCTGTACATTTCAATGAAACATGGTGAAGCCCCAAAATTGCCCTCGCTAGAAGCCTGTGTTTCAGACATAAGGAAGTGGATGGCTGAAAACGTTCTACTTTTAAACTCGGACAAAACAGAGATGCTTGTTCTAGGTCCCAAGAAACAAAGAGATCTTCTGTTAAATCTGACAATTAATCTTGATGGTTGTAAAGTCGTCTCAAAAAAAACTGTGAAGGACCTCAGCGTTACTCTGGACCCTGATCTCTCTTTTGACGAACATATCAAGACTGTTTCAAGGACAGCTTTTTTCCATCTACGTAACATTGCAAAAATCAGAAATGTTCTGTCCAAAAATGATGCAGAAAAATTTATCCATGCATTTGTTACTTCTAGGTTAGACTACTGCAATGCTCTACTTTTCGGCTACCCGGATAAAGCACTAAATAAACTTCAGTTAGTGCTAAATACGGCTGCTAGAATCCTGACTAAAACCAAGAAATTTGATCATATTACTCCAGTGCTAGCTTCCGTACACTGGCTTCCTTTTAAGGCAAGGGCTGATTTCAAGGTTTTACTGTTAATAACCTATAAAGCGTTACATGGGCTTGCTCCTACCTATCTTTCCGAGTTGGTCCTGCCGAACATACCTACACGTACGCTATGGTCACAAGACGCCTCCTAATTGTCCCTAGAATTTCTAAGCAAACAGCTGGAGGCAGGGCTTTCTCCTATAGATCTCCATTTTTATGGAATGGTCTGCCTACCCATGTGAGAGACGCAGACTCGGTCTCAACCTTTAAGTCTTTACTGAAGACTCATGGGTCATATGATTGAGTGTAGTCTGGCCCAGGAATGTGAAGGTGAACGGAAAGGCTCTGGAGCAACGAACCGCCCTTGCTGTCTCTGCCTGGCCGGTTCCCCTCTCTCCACTGGGATTCTCTGCCTCTAACCCTATTACAGGGGCTGAGTCACTGACTTACTGGTGCTCTTTCATGCCGTCCCTGGGAGGGGTGCGTCACTTGAGTGGGTTGAGTTACTGACGTGATCTTCCTGTCTGGGTTGGCGCCCCCCTTTGGTTTGTGCTGTGGTGGAGATCTTTGTGGGCTATACTCGGCCTTGTCTCAGGATTGTAAGTTGGTGGTTGAAGATATCCCTCTAGTGGTTCGGGGGCTGTGCTTTGGCAAAGTGGGTGGGGTTATATCCTTCCTGTTTGGCCCTGTCCGGGGGTATCATCGGATGGGGCCACAGTGTCTCCTGACCCCTCCTGTCTCAGCCTCCAGTATTTATGCTGCAGTAGTTTATGTGTCGGGGGGCTAGGGTCAGTTGGTTATATCTGGAGTACTTCTCCTGTCTTATCCAGTGTCCTGTGTGAATTTAAGTATGCTCTCTCTAATTCTCTCCTTCTCTCTTTCTTTCTCTCTCTCGGAGGACCTGAGCCCTAGGACCTCCGAGAGAGGCCTTGCTGCTGTTCCAGTTTCAACTGTTCTGCCTGCGGTTATGGAACCCTGACCTGTCCACCGGACGTGCTACCTGTCCCAGACCTGCTGTTTTCAACTCTTAATGGTCGGCTATGAAAAGCCAACTGACATTTATTCCTGATTATTATTTGACCATGCTGGTCATTTATGAACATTTTGAACATCTTGGCCATGTTCTGTTATAATCTCCACCCGGCACAGCCAGAAAAAAACTGGCCACCCCTCATAGCCTGGTTCTTCTCTAGGTTTCTTCCTAGGTTTTGGCCTTTCTAGGGAGTTTTTCCCAGCCACCGTGCTTCTACACCTGCATTGCTTGCTGTTTGGGGTTTTAGGCTGGGTTTCTGTACAGCACTTCGAGATATTCGCTGATGTACGAAGGGCTATATAAAATAAACTTGATTGATTGATTGATTGGCCATAATGACCATTGTTATGTTTGGAGGAAAAAGGGGGAGGCTTGCAAGCCGAAGAACACCATCCCAACCGTGACACAGGGGGGTGGCAGCATCATGTTGTGGGGGTGCTTTGCTGCAGGAGGTAGTGGTGCACTTCACAAAATAGATGGCTTCATGAGGGAGGAAAATTATGTGGATACATTGAAGCAACATCTCAAGACATCAGTCAGGAACTAAAAGCTTGGCCGCAAATGGGTCTTCCAAATGGACAGTGACCCCAAGCATTCTTCCAAAGTTGTGGCAAAATGGCTTAAGGACAACAAAGTCAAGGTATTGGAGTGGCCATCACAAAGCCCTGACCTCAATCCTATAGAAAATGTGTGGGCAGAACTTAAAAAGCGTGTGCGAGCAAGGAGGCCTACAAACCTGACTCAGTTACACCAGCTCTGTCAGAAGGAATGGGTCAAAATTCACCCAACTTATTGTGGGAAGCTTGTGGAAGGCTACCCAAAAAGTTTGACCCAAGTTAAACAATTTAAAGGAAATGCTACCAAATACTAATTGAGTGTATGTACACTTCTGACCCACTGGGAATGTGATATAAAAGCTGAAATAAATCCTTCTCTCTACTATTGTTCTGACATTTCACATTCTTAAAATAAAGTGCTGATCCTAACAGACCTAAGACAAGGAATTTTTACCAGGATTACATTTCAGGAATTGTGAAAAACTGAGTTTAAATGTATTTGGCTAAGGTGTATGTAAACTTCCGACCTCAATTGTATATTTCACTGGTCATCCCTTAAGCCAACACCTACTTTGGCCGCCTTTCCTTCTAGTTCTCTGCTGCCAATGACTGGAACGAATTGCAAAAATCACTGAAGTTGGAGACTTATATCTCCTTCACGGATTACAGCACATCGACAGGGTGTGGCCCTAGCTCTTCCAACAGCATCCTCTGGTCATGCAGGGATGACGGATTACAGCACATCGACAGGATGTGGCCCTAGCTCTTCCAACAGCATCCTCTAGTCATGCAGGGATGACGGATTACAGTACATCGACAGGGTGTGGCCCTAGCTCTTTCAGATTCTGCAAATTGGGCCCTTCTATCCTGGACAGCCATAAACAACCGGTTCCTGATTGCCGACTATGACTTTAACAAGGCAGGCTTACAGTTATAGTGTATTATGCTCCAACAGATGTGGCCTCAGAAGACGATAAAGGACACCTTCTACACACAGCTGGAAAGCCTAACTGAGGGCATTTCCAGACACGACATCGTTAGCATTGTGGGTGACTTCAATGCAGACACTGGCTCCGACAGGACTGGCTTTGAAAGCGCACTAGAACCCCAGGGCACTGGCTCCTGCAACGACAATGGAAACAGACTCCTGGAGTTTTTCACCAGCCACGGACTATGGACTGAATGATCCTTCTACGCTCATAAACACATACACTGCATGACATGGATCAGTAATGATGGCTGGACAACCAAGGAAATATAGATCACATTCTCAACTAACCCCTGCTGGCATGCTTCCTCAAAATGCCAGGTCTACTGCAGAGCGAAAGTTGGGAACACTGATCACAGGCTTCTATCCATGTCCCTCCATCTTCACTTAAAACAAATTGTGTCCTCTTCCAATCAACACAGGTTTGAAGTTGCTAAGATATAGATCCCTGATGTCACATCCACATTCAAACTTGAGCTGCAGAACCGCTGCTCTGTTCTCACCCACAATATCCCAGCCGATCCAGAAGAGATCTGGACCGCCTTTAAGAAAAACATCACTGAAACAGCTGGAAAGATGGTTGGGCACAAAAGACCAAAGAGCAAGGACTATATCTCAGAGGAAACCCTGAGTATAATTGAGGTCATAATAGCAGCCAGGACAGGAGGTTGAACTCCATGCACAAGAAGTAGTTACGGAAAGGAAAAACAGAAGTGGCATGACACCCTTGCTGATTAAGCTGAGGCTGCCTCTGAGGTAGGCAACCATGGAGCCCTCTGGAAGATCCTTAGGATACTTGGAGTTTCAAGGAAGCTGACCTGTCTGCTTTCCATGCTATTCAGGAACACCTTCTCTTGTGTTCAGATCAACGGTTGAACCTCCCCACCTTTAATATGAACAGGGCCATGTTCTGGCACCCACCATCTTTAATACATCCATCGACTTGATATTGTGACGGACTGCTGAGCTCTTGGACATCATACACCTTGCCCTTGAGATCATAAATGAGGAGACCCACCCACTTGGCCTCATGTTTAGCAGGAACAACACTAAGATTCAGTCCTTCAGCGACTGCCAACCCCCCTCCAACCAGCACCGTTGATCCTAAGTTCTGCTACATTGGAGCACATTAACAACTGACTTAAGGAGCAACACCAACATCCACCTACGCACCAGCCGGGCAGCGTCAACCATGGCCAGCCTAAAGATCTTCTGGAAACAACACTTTTCATATACAGTAGCCTGGTCATCTCCATCCTGATGAACAGATCATAGTCATGGACCCTCACCCTGGACCTCACACGTTGTCTGAACGCATTTGACTCCAAGTGTCTCCGCCGCATACCGGGCATCACCTGGCGCGACCACATTCCCGAGCTCTTTGATATTCTTCCAGCCTGAGGCAGGGACAAAACAACAAACAATATGGCCGACACCGTTCAGTCTTCAAAGAACACGCGAAGCAAGCCACACAAACCACAACACAGCCGAGACAGACAACAGTGTGTGTGTCTGTGCGTGTGCGTGTTTGTGTTTGTGCGTGTGTGTGTGTGTGTGTGTGTGTGTGTGTGTGTGTGTGTGTGTGTGTGTGTGTGTGTGTGTGTGTGTGTGTGTGTGTGTGTGTGTGTGTGTGTGTGTGTGTGTGTGTGTGTGTGTGTGTGTGTGTGTGTGTGTGTGTTTGTTTGTGCATGTTTGTGTTTTTTGTGTGTGCATGTGCGTGTTTGTGCGTGTGTGTTTGTGCGCGCCAGAGACAGAACGATAATTTGGTTTAAGAGAGCACTTATCCTTATTGGTACTGCATTTAGAATCTCTTTCAACTGGGATTTACTTTAGAACAAACGTTACAAAAGCCTTCAGGAGCAGCAGGTAGCAAACATCTCTGTGTGGCTAGGATACAGTACTGGCCAATCTACACTGCGATTTGGTGGGTAGGGGCCAATTGAATGAGCAGCCTACTTACAATCTTCTCCTCCACACAGCTAGGCTGACCATAATGGCTGAAACAGAGCATTACCTTCTCTTTCACACAGCTAGGCTGACCATAATGGCTGAAACAGAGCAGTACCTTCTCTTTCACTCAGCTAGGCTGACCATAATGGCTGAAACAGAGCAGTACCTTCTCCTCCACACAGCTAGGCTGACCATAAAGACTGAAACAGAGCAGCGCCTTCTCTTTCACACAACTAGGCTGACCATATTGGCTGAAACAGAGCAGTACCTTCTCTTTCACACAGCTAGGCTGACCATAATGGCTGAAACAGAGCAGTACCTTCTCTTTCACACAGCTAGGCTGACCATAATGACTGAAACAGAGCAGAACCTTCTCTTTCACACAGCTAGGCTGACCATAACGCCTGAAACAGTGCAGTACCTAGCCAGTTGGTTTGATCTACTCTTAGGCAGGCCTGTAATCTGAAGGCCACGTACAGTAAGCCTGTGTAGGTGGCCCAGACTTCCCTCATTAAAATGCAAATCAATTTATAACATTGTTGACATGCGTTTTTCTGGATTTTTGTTTTGTTATTCTGTCTCTCACTGTTTAAATAAACCTACTATTAAAATTATAGACTGATCATTTCTTTATCAGTGGGCAAATGTACAAAATCAGCAGGGGATTAAATACTTTTTCCCCTCTCTGTATATGCAGGGGTTACCGGTACAGAGTCAATGTGTCAATGTGCGGGGGGCACCAGTTTCGAGGTAGAGGTAATTATGTGCATGCAGGTAGGGTTATTAAAGTGGCTATGCATAGATGATACCAGAGAGTAGCAGCAGTGCAGGGAGGTGCAAATAGTCTGGGTAGCCATTTGATTAGCTGTACAGGAATCTTATGGCTTGGGGGTAGAAGCTGTTTAGAAGCCTCTTGGACCTAGACTTGGAGATCCGGTACTACTTGCCATGCGGTAGCAGAGAGAACAGTCTATGACTAGGGTGGCTGGAGTCTTTGACAATGTTTAGGGCCTTCCTCTGACACCGCCTGGTATAGAGGTACCGGATGGCAGGAAGCTTGGCCCCAGTGATGTACTGGGCCGTACGCACTACCCTCTGTAGTGGCTTGTGGTCAGAGGCCGAGCAGTTACCATACCAGGCAGTGATGCAACCCGTCAGGATGCTCTCGATGGTGCAGCTGTAAAACCTTTTGAGGATCTGAGGACCCATGTCAAATCTTTTCAGTCTCCTGAGGGGGAATAGATTTTGTCATGCCCTCTGCATGACTGTCTTGGTGTGCTTGGACCATGTTAGTTTGTTGGTAATGTGGACACCAAGGAACTTGAAGCTCTCAGCCTGTTCCACTACAGCGCCATTGATGAGAATGCGGGCGTGCTCACTCCTCCTTTTCCTGTAGTCCACAATCATCTCCTTTGTTTTGATCACATTGAGGGAGAGGTTGTTGTCCTTAAACCACGTGGTCAGGTCTCTGACCTCCTCCCAATAGGCTGTCTCATCGTGATCAGGCCTACCACTGTTGTGTCATGAGCAAATTTAATTATGGTGTTGGAGTTGTGCTTGGCCGTGCAGTCATGAAGGAACATGGAGTACAGGAGGGGACTGAGCACGCACCCCTGAGGGGCTCCCGTGTTGAGGATCAGCATGGTATATTTGTTGTTACCTACCCTTACCACTTGGGGGCTGCCCATCAGGAAGTCTAGGATCCAGTTGCAGAGGGAGGTGTTCAGTCCCAGGGTCCTTAGCTTAGTGATGAGTTTTGAGGGCACTATGGTGTTGAACGCTGAGATGTAGTCAATGAATAGCATTCTCACATTGTTGTTCCTTTTGTGCTGGTGGGAAAGGGCAATGTGGAGTGCAACAGAGATTGCATCATCTGTGGATCTGTTGGTGCGGTATGCAAATTGGAGTGGGTCTAGGGTTTCTGAGATAATGGTGTTGATGTGAGCCATGACCAGCCTTTCAAATTATTTCATGGCTACAGACATGTGTGTTGCGAGTCAGTAGTCATTTAGGCAGGTTACCTTAGTGTTCTTGGGCACAGGGACTATGGTGGTCTGCTTGAAACATGTTGGTATTATAGACTCAGACAGGGAGAGGTTGAAAATGTCAGTGAAGACACTTGCTAGTTGGTCAGCGCATGCTCGGAGTATGTGTCCTGGTAATCTGTCTGACCCCTCTAGCCTTGTGAATGTTGACCTGTTTAAAGGTCTTACTCACATCGGCTGCGGAGAGCGTGATCACACAGTCATCCTGAACAGCTGATGCTGTCATGCATGTTTCAGTGTTACTTGCCTCGAAGCGAGCATAGAAGTTATTTAGCTCGTCTGTTAGACTCGTGTCGCTGGGCAGCTCTCGGCTGTGCTTCCCTTTGTAATCTGTAATTGTTTGGAAGCCCTGCCACATCCGACGAGCGTCGGAACCGGTGTAGTACGATTTGATCTTAGTCCTCTTTTGAAGCTTTGCCTCTCTGATGGTTTGTTTGAGGCCATAGCAGGATTTCTTATAAGCTTCCAGGTTAGAGTCCTTGAAAGCAGCAGCTCTACCCTTTAGCTCAGTGCGAATGTTGCCTGTAGTCCATGGCTTCTGGTGGGGGTATGTACGTACAGTCACTGTGGGGACGACGTCCTCGATGCACTTATTGATAAAGCCAGTGAATGATGTGGTGTACTCCTCAATGCCATCGGAGGAATCCCGGAACATATTCCAGTCTGTGCTAGCAAAACAGTCCTGTAGTTTAGCATCTGCGTCATCTATCAACTTTTTTATAGACTGAGTCACTGGTACTTCCTGCTTTAATTGTTGCATGTAAGCAGGAATCAGGAGGATAGAATTGTGGTCAGATTTGCCAAATGGAGGGCAAGGGAGAGCATTGTACGTGTCTCTGTGTGTGGAGTAAAGGTGGTCTAGAATGTTTTTCCCTCTGGTTGCACATTTAACATGCTGATAGAAATTCGGTAAAACTGATTTAAATTTCCCTGCATTAAAGTCACCGGCCACTAGGAGCGTCGCCTTTGGGTGAGCGTTTTCCTGTTTGCTTATGGCGGAATACAGCTCATTGAGTGCGGTTTTAGTGCCAACCTCCCTCTGTTGTGTTATGTAGACAGCTACGAAAAATACAGATGAAAACTCTCTAGGTAGATGGTGTGGTGTACAGCTTATCATGAGATACTCCATCTCAGGCGAGCAAAACTTTGAGACTTCCTTAGATATCGTGCACCAGCTGTTGTTTACATAAATGCATAGGCCCCAGGCCCTGTGTCTTACTCCTGGTGTTGTTTATGACAAGGGAATTTACAGCAGCCGACAGAGGTATGTGTCTGTGGCGCTCACTCTTACGTACATGTGTGTGTCTGCGCTGTTGACTAAACATGGGCTTAGCTTCTTCAAAACATGACTTTATTATGCTCTGGTATGGAACACTAAAGCGTCAGTCAAATATCTTTCCAAGGTATATGAGATGCTCACCTACAAGTCAAACCCACACCCAGGCTGGTGTGTGTCTGTCTGTCTGTCTGTGTGTCTGTGTGTGTAGTTTTATGTAAGGCATGTTACGCAAGCAGTAGAGAACGCAGTCTGTCACTCCACCCCTCCTCTCCTCACACACGTCTGAAATTGACACTATCCATTCCTTCCCCTCTCTATCCATCCATTCCTCCCCCTCTCTATCCATCCGTCCATTCCTCCCCTTCTCTATCCATCCATCCATTCCTCCCTCTCTCTATTCCTCCCCCTCTCTATCCATTCCCCCCCTATCCATTCCCCCCCTCTCTATCCTTTCCTCCCTCTCTCTATCCATTCCTCCCTCTCTATCCATTCCTCCCCCTCTCTATCCATTCCTCCCCCTCTCTATCCATTCCTCCCCCTCTCTATCCATTCCTCCCCCTCTCTATCCATTCCTCCCCCTCTCTATCCATTCCTCCCCCTCTCTATCCATTCCTCCCCCTCTCTATCCATTCCTCCCCCTCTCTATCCATTCCTCCCCCTCTCTATCCATTCCTCCCTCTCTCTATCCTTTCCTCCCTCTCTCTATCCATTCCTCCCTCTCTATCCATTCTTCCCTCTCTATCCATTCCTCCCTCTCTATCCATTCCTCCCTCTCTATCCATTCCTCCTTCTCTCTATCCATTCATCGCTCTGCCCCTTTCCTCTCTACCCCTCCTCTTTCTCTCCCCTACGACTTTTCTCTCTCTTTGCTCTCTCTTTAACCCCCCATCTCTTTCTCCATATCTCTATTCTCTTCCAAGCTGCTGTCACAGATGCAGATAACAGAGGACAGGAGGTCAAGATGAGAAGGTGAAAGATACTTTACAGAGTCTGAAGAAACTAACACACAATGTCTGTCAATATGTCAGCAAAACAACGACTACAATATCTTATCAAAGACGACATGTCAACTTTACTAGCAACACTTGATATGAAATACCCACCGTTCATGTGGCTGCTCTGTTGTACTCCTCAGCATGCACACAGCTTCCATGGATCTGTCCACACTGCCGTCCACATCGTTGAAATTGTACATCAGCTAAGACACACACATACACACACATGACTCAAGCGTGCGCACACACAGATGCATGTGCACACGCACACACACACACACACACACACACACACACACACACACACACACACACACACACACACACACACACACACACACACACACACACACACACACACACACACACACACACACACACACACACGACGCAAGCGCTCGCACAAACAGACACACGTACACACACACACACACAGACACACACACACACACACACAAACGCACATGCGCAGAAACAGAACACAAAGTGTTAAACACGTACACACACTTCTCTGCAGGATGGGGTGCTCTAGAACTGGAAAAGAATAATACATTTTGGAATGTTTTCAGAGACTACCTGAGACACATCACATATAGAATCCTCATGTATCTCAATGTACCTAAAAACCCCAGAGAGGACTAAACATTATTCTCAGATCAAATCCAGACTAGGTGGGGCTTATTCATTGAGAAAAACGGGTTACCACTGTAAGTGGATAACCATGTAGAAAGGGCCACTGCTTGATTTAATTAGCTACATATTCCTAAATGACTTGGGATTGGCGGAGAAACGTGTTCTTTGTTTCTCTTTCATATATCTAACGAGGGCGCTACGTTATCATAGACGGACGGTCTCTAGACAGACACAAAGTATTTAGCTTGGAGCTAAATGAAATTGAGAATGTGTGTATTTTGGTTAGTGAGTATATGTGTTCATTTTTGTTGTGTGCATGTGGGTATAGCGGGGATGTGTTAGTGTGTGTGTGTGTGTGTGTGTGTGTGCGCGCAACCACAAACACAAATCTTTCTCTTTGCATTTGACAGTGCAAACAAAGAAAGACTGATTAAGTAGGATAGCGAGGACACCAGAAAAAGGTTCACTTCTAACTGTAAACAGTCCATAATATGCACCAGCTGGACAGGGTTTTGGAATTAGACGTGTCACTGTTCACATAAAATGGTCCTGTGAGAAAAAGAGTAGTCATGTCTCAATGTGGCAAACATCACAACAGAGCATGTTGAGGAGTAAACCCTGAGGGGATTCCTATATTGGACTGCTCTGTGTGTGTGTGTGTGTGTGTGTGTGTGTGTGTGTGTGTGTGTGTGTGTGTGTGTGTGTGTGTGTGTGTGTGTGTGTGTGTGTGTGTGTGTGTGTGTGTGTGTGTGTGTGTGTGTGTGTGTGTGTGTGTGTGTGTGTGTGTGTGTATGTGTGATATCAGAGTATCAGAGGAGATTCCCTGTGAGAAACAATCGGGTATAATTTCATTTCCCTGGGAACCTGCCAGCTCTACTGTGTGTGTTTGTGTGTGTGTGTGTGTGTGTGTGTGTGTGTGTGTGTGTGTGTGTGTGTGTGTGTGTGTGTGTGTGTGTGTGTGTGTGTGTGTGTGTGTGTGTGTGTGTGTGTGTGTGTGTGTGTGTGTGTGTGTGTGTGTGTGTGTGTGTGTGTGTGTGTGTGTGTGTGTGTGTGTGGGACAAGTCAGCCAGTTGCGTTAAAGCAACGTTTTTGGAAATACATAATGCCATCTAACCAGTTATCAGAGAATATTAGCTACTGTATATGCAAAGCTATTTAGCCAACTAGCTATTAGGCTGGCCAGCCTAGCCAATCACCATGATTATGGTTGCCCAAAAACTGGATACCAGCTAGAACACAACCAACACAACACAACTAAAACAGCAGATCAAAAGCAAAGAGATAGCAGAGACTTACAGATTGATGGCTGGGGTCCATCCAATGGTAAAACTTTTAAAAGAGTGCAGGCTGAGTTGGCTACCAAAGTGAGGGTGAGTCGGGCGCATCGTCGGGCCAAGGGAGAGTCAGTGAGGGATATATAATAACTATGTTGTGAGAAAAATCCCAAATAGATAGATTCCTAACATCAATCAGCTAGCGCGCTAGCACTAAGCCAATGTATCCGGTGTGAAATGGCTAGCTAGTTAGCGGGGTGCACGCTAATAGCGTTTCAATCTGTGACGTCACTCGCTCTGAGACCTTGAGGTAATTGTTTCCCTTGCGCTGCTAGAGTTTTGTGGCGCAATGGGAGCGATGGGTAACAATACTTTGTGGGGGTCAGTTGTTGATCTGTGCAGAGGCTCCTTGTTTCGAGCCCAGGTACGTAGGGGCGAGGAGAGGGACGGAAGCAAAACTGTTACACCAGGGTGGAAAAAGTTACAAAACTCCCGTAGCCTACTTCCCAGAGAACAATTGACCAAGAAAAAAGGAGAACATGCGAGGTACTAGACAATTAGAGCAAGCAGGTATGATTTTCTCTTTCGTTTTGAGCCTAGGTCAAAAACACACCAGAGTCTGCCATGCTAACGGGTTCCCACTTGATAACACAGCCACAAAGTTTCTAAAAAGCATACTAACAGTAGCCAACTTGAGCTAGCTACTGAGCTAGCATACGAACTTGGTAGCACAGAGTAGATTCTCCATATGACGTTGAGAAATAGTACATTGTAGGGTAGTTTAGAAGATATCAGGAAATAAGTTAATACATTTAAAATAATGCAAAAAACACAACTATAAATGTAGTTATATGTAAGCAGATCTTGACTAAAACTAAGTTACTACGTTTTTGACCACACTGTGTTGTTACTTTGGTGAGTATAAACTAATTATTCCTACCTTATAAAGGATCATTTCAAAAAACTGTGGTGGATATTAATGTTATAAACGTATTGTTTATTTATGGCAATATGGATTTTTTTGTACATACAGCCCAGCTGTACTCCCTTCTTTGATTCATTCTGTAAGAAGGTATCTTAAGAAAGCACATTACATCATACACATATCTCATAGTTAATATATGTGTACGTACAAACAAAAACACATATGCATGTTCAAAGACAGGGATAATAGAGATTCACCCCTGGCTTATTAGAGCACACACACAAACATATACACCTGGACTGGAGAATCACAGAGCTTGTCCTCAAATGATTCCTCTGTAATCATCGTCACACGCTAAACCTCCAGTTCCGGCGCCGAAAAGAGATGGCTGCCTCGCTTCGTGTTCCTTGGAAAATATGCAGTATTTTGTTTTTTTACGTGTTATTTCTTACATCGGTACCCCGGGTAATCTTAGGTTTCATTACATACAGTCGGGAGGAACTACTGAATATACGATTAACGTCAACTCATCATCGTTCCTACCAGGAATATGACTTTCCCGAAACGGATCCAGTGTTTTGCCTTCCACACAATACAATGGATCTGATCCCAGCCGGCGACCCTGTGCGACGCCGAAAAAGGGGAAAACGTGGCGGTCTCGTGGTCAGGCTTCGGAGACGGGCACATCGCGCTCCACTCCCTAGCATACTACTCGCCAATGTCCAGTCTCTTGACAATAAGGTTGATGAAATCCGAGCACGGGTAGCATTCCAGAGAGACATCAGGGATTGCAACGTGCTCTGCTTCACGGAAACATGGCTAACTCAAGGGACGCTAACGGAGTCGGTGCAGCCAGCTGGTTTCTTCATGCATCGCGCCGACAGAAACAAACATCTTTCCGGTAAGAAGAGGGGCGGGGGGGTATGCCTTATGATTAACGAGAAGTGGTGTGATCATCATAACAACACACAAGAACTCAAGTCGTTCTGTTCACCTGATCTAGAACTCCTCACAATCAAATGTCGACCGCATTATCTACCAAGGGAATTCTCGTCAATCATAATCACAGCCGTATACATTCCCCCCCAAGCAGACACATCGATGGCCCTGAACGAACTTTATCTGACTCTTTGTAAACTGGAAACCACACACCCTGAGGCTGCATTCATCGTAGCTGGGGATTTTAACAAGGCTAATCTAAAAACAAAACTCCCTAAATTCTATCAGCATATCGATTGTGCTACCAGGGCTGGAAAAACACTAGACCATTGTTATACTAATTTCCGCGACGCTTATAAGGCCCTCCCCCGCCCCCCTTTCGGAAAAGCTGACCACGACTCCATTTTGTTGATTCCAGCCTACAAACAAAAACTCAAACAACAAGCTCCCGCGCTCAGGTCTGTTCAACGCTGGTCCGACCAATCTGAATCCACGCTTCAAGACTGCTTCGATCACGCGGATTGGAATATGTTCCGCATCGCGTCCAACAACAATATTGACGAATATGCTGATTCGGTGAGCGAGTTCATTAGGAAGTGCATTGACGATGTCGTACCCACAGCAACGATAAAAACATTCCCAAACCAGAAACCGTGGATTGACGGCAGCATTCGCGTGAAACTGAAAGCGCGAACCACTGCTTTTAACCAGGGCAAGGTGACCGGAAGCATGACCGAATACAAACAGTGTAGCTATTCTCTCCACAAGGCAATCAAACAGGCTAAGTCTCAGTACAGAGACAAAATCGAGTCGAAATTCAACAGCTCAGACACAAGAGGTATGTGGCAGGGTCTACAGTCAATCACGGATTACAAAAAGAAAACCAGCCCCGTCGAGGACCAGGATGTCTTGCTCCCAGACAGGCTAAACAACTTTTTTGCCCGCTTTGAGGACAATACAGTGCCACTGACACGGCCCCCTACCAAAACCTGCGGGCTCTCCTTCACTGCAGCCGAGGTGAGTAAAACATTTAAACGTGTTAACCCTCGCAAGGCTGCAGGCCCAGACGGCATTCCCAGCCGCGTCCTCAGAGCATGCGCAGACCAGCTGGCTGGTGTGTTTACGGACATATTCAATCAATCCTTATCCCAGTCTGCTGTTCCCACATGCTTCAAGAGGGCCACCAGTGTTCCTGTTCCCAAGAAAGCTAAGGTAACTGAGCTAAACGACTACCGCCCCGTAGCACTCACTTCCGTCATCATGAAGTGCTTTGAGAGACTAGTCAAGGACCATATCACCTCCACCCTACCGGACACCCTAGACCCACTCCAATTTGCTTACCGACCCAATAGGTCCACAGACGACGCAATCGCAACCACACTGCACACTGCCCTAACCCATCTGGACAAGAGGAATACCCATGTGAGAATGCTGTTCATCGATTACAGCTCAGCATTTAACACCATAGTACCCTCCAAACTCGTCATCAAGCTCGAGACCCTGGGTCTCGACCCCGCCCTGTGCAACTGGGTCCTGGACTTCCTGACGGGCCGCCCCAAGGTGGTGAGGGTAGGTAACAACATCTCCACCCCGCTGATCCTCAACACTGGGGCCCCACAAGGGTGCGTTCTGAGCCCTCTCCTGTACTCCCTGTTCACCCACGACTGCGTGGCCATGCACGCCTCCAACTCAATCATCAAGTTTGCGGATGACACTACAGTGGTAGGCTTGATCACCAACAACGACGAGACGGCCTACAGGGAGGAGGTGAGGGCCCTCGGAGTGTGGTGTCAGGAAAATAACCTCATACTCAACGTCAACAAAACAAAGGAGATGATTGTGGACTTCAGGAAACAGCAGAGGGAGCACCCCCCTATCCACATCGACGGGTCAGTAGTGGAGAAGGTGGAAAGTTTTAAGTTCCTCGGTGTACACATCACGGACAAACTGAACTGGTCCACCCACACAGACAGCGTTGTGAAGAAGGCGCAGCAGCGCCTCTTCAACCTCAGGAGGCTGAAGAAATTCGGCTTGTCACCAAAAGCACTCACAAACTTCTACAGATGCACAATCGAGAGCATCCTGTCGGGCTGTATCACCGCCTGGTACGGCAACTGCTCCGCCCACAACCGTAAGGCTCTCCAGAGGGTAGTGAGGTCTGCAGAACGCATCACCAGGGGCAAACTACCTGCCCTCCAGGACACCTACACCACCCGATGTCACAGGAAGGCCATAAAGATCATCAAGGACAACAACCACCCAAGCCACTGCCTGTTCACCCCGCTATCATCCAGAAGGCGAGGTCAGTACAGGTGCATCAAAGCAGGGACCGAGAGACTGAAAAACAGCTTCTATCTCAAGGCCATCAGACTGTTAAACAGCCACCACTAACATTTAGCGGCCGCTGCCAACATACTGACCCAACTCCAGCCACTTTAAAAATGGGAATTGATGGAAATTATGTAAAAATGTACCACTAGCCACTTTAAGCAATGCCACTTAATACAATGTTTACATACCCTACATTACCCATCTCATATGTATATATACTGTACTCTATATCATCTACTGCATCTTGCCATCTTTATGCAATACATGTACCACTAGCCACTTTAAACTATGCCACTTTATGTTTACATACCCTACAGTACTCATCTCATATGTATATACCGTACTCTATACCATCTACTGCATCTGCCATGCCGTTCTGTACCACCACTCATTCATATATCTTTATGTACATATTCTTTATCCCTTTACACTTGTGTGTGTGTGTAAGGTAGTAGTGTGGAATTGTTAGGTTAGATTACTGTTGGTTATTACTGCATTGTCGGAACTAGAAGCACAAGCATTTCGCTACACTCGCATTAACATCTGCTAACCATGTGTATGTGACTAATAAAATTTGATTTGATTTGATTTGATTTGACCTTCTTCCACTCTTCTCACATGCATACACACAAACACAACTACCTACCAGAAACAACTAAGGTATGTACCAGAAACAACTACCTACCAGAAACAACTACCTACCAGAAACAACTACCTACCAGATACAACTACCTACCAGAAACAACTACCTACCAGAAACAACTAAGGTATGTACCAGAAACAACTACCTACCAGAAACAACTACCTACCAGAAACAACTACCTACCAGAAACAACTACCTACCAGATACAACTACCTACCAGAAACAACTACCTACCAGATACAACTACCTACCAGAAACAACTACCTACCAGATACAACTACCTACCAGAAACAACTACCTACCAGATACAACTACCTACCAGAAACATCTACCTACCAGAAACAACTACCTACCAGAAACAACGACCTACCAGATACAACTACCTACCAGAAACAACTACCTACCAGATACAACTACCTACCAGAAACAACTACCTACCAGAAACAACTACCTACCGGAAACAACTACCTACCAGAACCATCTACCTACCAGAAACACCTACCTATCAGAAACAACTACAGTGCGTAAAAGAAACAACTACCTACCAGAAACAACAACCTACCAGAAACAACTACCTACCAGATACAACTACCTACCAGAAACAACTACCTACCAGAAACAACTACCTACCAGAAACAACAACCTTCCAGAAACATCTATCTACCAGAAACAACTACCTACCAGAAACAACTACAGTGCGTAAAAGAAACAACTACCTACCAGAAACATCTACTTACCAGAAACATCTACCTACCAGAAACATCTACCTACCAGAAACAACTACATACCAGAAACAACAACCTACCAGAAACAACAACCTTCCAGAAACATCTACCTACCAGAAACAACAACCTATCCGAAACAACAACCTACCAGAAACAACTACCTACCAGAAACAACTACCTTCCAGAAACATCTATCTACCAGAAACAACTACCTACCAGAAACAACTACAGTGCGTAAAAGAAACAACTACCTACCAGAAACATCTACCTACCAGAAACAACAACCTATCCGAAACAACTACCTACCAGAAACAACTACATACCAGAAAAAACTACAGTGCGTAAAAGAAACATCTATCTACCAGAAACAACTACGTACCGGAAACAACTACCTACCAGAAACACCTACCTACCAGAAACAACTACCTACCAGAGACAACTACCTACCAGAAACATCTACCTACCAGAAACAACAACCTACCAGAAACTTCTACCTACCAGAAACATCTACCTACCAGAAACAACTACCTACCAGAAACAACTACCTACCAGAAACATCTACCTACCAGAAAC
Source organism: Salvelinus alpinus (assembly GCF_045679555.1). Taxonomy (NCBI): domain Eukaryota; kingdom Metazoa; phylum Chordata; class Actinopteri; order Salmoniformes; family Salmonidae; genus Salvelinus; species Salvelinus alpinus. Next base: position 12,848,008 of record NC_092105.1, on the reverse strand, counting down.
AACTACCTACCAGAAACATCTACCTACCAGAAACAACTACCTACCAGAAACAACTACCTACCAGAAACAGCTACCTACCAGAAACAACTACCTACCAGAAACAACTACCTACCAGAAACAACTACCTACCAGAAACACCTACCTACCAGAAACATCTACCTACCAGAAACATCTACTTACCAGAAACAACTACCTACCAGAAAGAACTACCTACCAGAAACAACTACCTACCAGAAACTTCTACCTACCAGAAACATCTACCTACCAGAAACAACTACCTACCAGAAACTTCTACCTACCAGAAACATCTACCTACCAGAAACAACTACAGTGCGTAAAAGAAACAACTACCTACCAGAAACATCTACTTACCAGAAACATCTACCTACCAGAAACATCTACCTACCAGAAACAACTACATACCAGAAACAACAACCTACCAGAAACAACAACCTTCCAGAAACATCTACCTACCAGAAACAACAACCTATCCGAAACAACAACCTACCAGAAACAACTACCTACCAGAAACAACTACCTTCCAGAAACATCTATCTACCAGAAACAACTACAGTGCGTAAAAGAAACAACTACCTACCAGAAACATCTACCTACCAGAAACAACAACCTATCCGAAACAACTACCTACCAGAAACAACTACATACCAGAAAAAACTACAGTGCGTAAAAGAAACATCTATCTACCAGAAACAACTACGTACCGGAAACAACTACCTACCAGAAACACCTACCTACCAGAAACAACTACCTACCAGAGACAACTACCTACCAGAAACATCTACCTACCAGAAACAACAACCTACCAGAAACTTCTACCTACCAGAAACATCTACCTACCAGAAACAACTACCTACCAGAAACAACTACCTACCAGAAACATCTACCTACCAGAAACAACTACCTACCAGAAACATCTACCTACCAGAAACAACTACCTACCAGAAACAACTACCTACCAGAAACAGCTACCTACCAGAAACAACTACCTACCAGAAACAACTACCTACCAGAAACAACTACCTACCAGAAACAACTACCTACCAGAAACATCTACCTACCAGAAACAACTACCTACCAGAAACAACTACCTACCAGAAACAGCTACCTACCAGAAACAACTACCTACCAGAAACATCTACCTACCAGAAACATCTACCTACCAGAAACAACTACCTACCAGAAACATCTACCTACCAGAAACAACTACCTACCAGAAACAACTACCTACCAGAAACAACTACCTACCAGAAACATCTACTTACCAGAAACAACTACCTACCAGAAAGAACTACCTACCAGAAAGAACTACCTACTAGAAACAACTACCTACAAGAAACAACTACTTACCAGAAACATCTACCTACCAGAAACATCTACCTACCAGAAACAACTACCTACCAGAAACATCTACCTACCAGAAACAACTACCTACCAGAAACATCTACCTACCAGAAACAACTACCTACCAGAAACAACTACCTACCAGAGACAACTACCTACCAGAGACAACTACCTACCAGAAACAACTACCTACCAGAAACAACTACCTACCAGAAACAACTACCTACCAGAAACAACTACCTACCAGAAACATCTACCTACCAGAAACAACTACCTACCAGAAACATCTACCTACCAGAAACAACTACCTACCAGAAACAACTACCTACCAGAGACAACTACCTACCAGAAACATCTACCTACCAGAAACATCTACCTACCAGAAACAACGACCTACCAGAGACAACTACCTACCAGAAACAACTACCTACCAGAAACAACTACCTACCAGAAACAACTACCTACCAGAAACAACTACCTACCAGAAATATCTACCTACCAGAAACAACTACCTACTAGAAACATCTACCTACCAGAAACATCTACCTACCAGAAACAACTACCTACCAGAAACATCTACCTACCAGAAACAACTACCTACCAGAAACAACTACCTACCAGAAACAACTACCTACCAGAAACAACTACCTACCAGAAACAACTACCTACCAGAAACATCTACCTACCAGAAACATCTACCTACCAGAAACAACTACCTACCAGAAACAACTACCTACCAGAAACATCTACCTACCAGAAACAACTACCTACCAGAAACATCTACCTACCAGAAACAACTACCTACCAGAAACAACTACCTACCAGAAACAGCTACCTACCAGAAACAACTACCTACCAGAAACAACTACCTACCAGAAACAACTACCTACCAGAAACAACTACCTACCAGAAACATCTACCTACCAGAAACAACTACCTACCAGAAACAACTACCTACCAGAAACATCTACTTACCAGAAACAACTACCTACCAGAAAGAACTACCTACCAGAAACAACTACCTACCAGAAACTTCTACCTACCAGAAACATCTACCTACCAGAAACAACTACCTACCAGAAACTTCTACCTACCAGAAACATCTACCTACCAGAAACAACTACAGTGCGTAAAAGAAACAACTACCTACCAGAAACATCTACTTACCAGAAACATCTACCTACCAGAAACATCTACCTACCAGAAACAACTACATACCAGAAACAACAACCTACCAGAAACAACAACCTTCCAGAAACATCTACCTACCAGAAACAACAACCTATCCGAAACAACAACCTACCAGAAACAACTACCTACTAGAAACAACTACCTCCCAGAAACATCTATCTACCAGAAACAACTACCTACCAGAAACAACTACAGTGCGTAAAAGAAATAACTACCTACCAGAAACATCTACCTACCAGAAACAACAACCTATCCGAAACAACTACCTACCAGAAACAACTACATACCAGAAAAAACTACAGTGCGTAAAAGAAACATCTATCTACCAGAAACAACTACGTACCGGAAACAACTACCTACCAGAAACACCTACCTACCAGAAACAACTACCTACCAGAGACAACTACCTACCAGAAACATCTACCTACCAGAAACAACAACCTACCAGAAACTTCTACCTACCAGAAACATCTACCTACCAGAAACAACTACCTACCAGAAACAACTACCTACCAGGAACATCTACCTACCAGAAACAACTACCTACCAGAAACATCTACCTACCAGAAACAACTACCTACCAGAAACAACTACCTACCAGAAACAGCTACCTACCAGAAACAACTACCTACCAGAAACAACTACCTACCAGAAACAACTACCTACCAGAAACAACTACCTACCAGAAACATCTACCTACCAGAAACAACTACCTACCAGAAACAACTACCTACCAGAAACATCTACTTACCAGAAACAACTACCTACCAGAAAGAACTACCTACCAGAAACAACTACCTACCAGAAACTTCTACCTACCAGAAACATCTACCTACCAGAAACAACTACCTACCAGAAACATCTACCTACCAGAAACATCTACCTACCAGAAACAACTACCTACCAGAAACATCTACCTACCAGAAACAACTACCTACCAGAAACAACTACCTACCAGAAACAACTACCTACCAGAAACATCTACTTACCAGAAACAACTACCTACCAGAAAGAACTACCTACCAGAAAGAACTACCTACTAGAAACAACTACCTACAAGAAACAACTACTTACCAGAAACATCTACCTACCAGAAACATCTACCTACCAGAAACAACTACCTACCAGAAACATCTACCTACCAGAAACAACTACCTACCAGAAACATCTACCTACCAGAAACAACTACCTACCAGAAACAACTACCTACCAGAGACAACTACCTACCAGAGACAACTACCTACCAGAAACAACTACCTACCAGAAACAACTACCTACCAGAAACAACTACCTACCAGAAACAACTACCTACCAGAAACATCTACCTACCAGAAACAACTACCTACCAGAAACATCTACCTACCAGAAACAACTACCTACCAGAAACAACTACCTACCAGAGACAACTACCTACCAGAAACATCTACCTACCAGAAACATCTACCTACCAGAAACAACGACCTACCAGAGACAACTACCTACCAGAAACAACTACCTACCAGAAACAACTACCTACCAGAAACAACTACCTACCAGAAACAACTACCTACCAGAAATATCTACCTACCAGAAACAACTACCTACTAGAAACATCTACCTACCAGAAACATCTACCTACCAGAAACAACTACCTACCAGAAACATCTACCTACCAGAAACAACTACCTACCAGAAACAACTACCTACCAGAAACAACTACCTACCAGAAACAACTACCTACCAGAAACAACTACCTACCAGAAACATCTACCTACCAGAAACATCTACCTACCAGAAACAACTACCTACCAGAAACAATTATCTACCTGAAACAACTACCTACCAGAAACATTTACCTACCAGAAACATCAATCTACCAGAAACATCTACCTACCTGAAACAACTACCTACCTGAAACAACTACCTACCAGAAACATCTACCTACTAGAAACATCTACCTACCAGATACAACTACCTACCAGAAACATCTACCTACCAGATACAACTACCTACCAGATACAACTACCTACCAGAAACATCTACCTACCAGATACAACTACCTACCAGATACAACTACCTACCAGAAACATCTACCTACCAGATACAACTACCTACCAGATACAACTACCTACCAGAAACATCTACCTACCAGATACAACTACCTACCAGAAACAACTACCTACCAGAAACAACTACCTACCAGATACAACTACCTACCAGAAACATCTACCTACCAGAAACATCTACCTACCAGAAACATCTACCTACCAGAAACAACTACCTACCAGAAACATCTACCTACCCATGTTGGAAAAGAGAACAGACGAAAAGACAACCGAATCACACTCCTGAGAGTGTGCCCTCATCTGGACAACCAATCAGAGAGATCGTTAGGTCCAGTGCCCAGTCCCTCATCTTATTTTCACTCATATGGAGTGACTTGAGGTCAGTGCCCATGTCACATGGTGGCAATTGTTATGTGGCTTGTAGAGGTCATTCACCCCAAAACGTTAGTGCAGTCCCATTCTTTACTATTTTACCCCAGGGTGTGAACATGTTCTAACACACTTAGGACTTGCATTCCCAACATGGGAACGGTATTATTGGATATTCCTAGAGATTTAGTTGTTACCTGTAAACTGTCCAGAATAATGTGTAGACTGGACCTGTCTTCTGAGGTTTCCAGAGAGGTAGATAGAAAGTGAGAAATAGGTAGATAGATAGGGAGGGGAAAGAGAGGGAGGGATAGAGCAGGAGAGAGGGGGAGGGAGGGTGGGAGAGATAGAGAGTGGGAGGGGAATGAGTGAGTGAGCTCAGCACACCTGTGGAGCAAAAGACAGGGACCAGGTAGAGAGAGAGGTAGAGAGAGAATAGGGAAGGTAGTGAGAAAGGGAGGGGAGAGAGACATAGAGGGAGGGGAGAGAGGTATAGAGAGAGGAGGGGAGAGAGGTAGCGAGAAGGGAAAATAGTGAGAGAGGGAGGGCAGAGAGAGGTAGAGGGAGGGCAGAGAGAGGTAGAGGGACGGCAGAGAGAGGTAGAGGGAGGGCAGAGAGAGGTGGAGGGAGGGGGAGAGAGGTAGAGAGAGGAGGGGAGAGTAGAGAGAGTGGAGGGAAGGTAATGAGAGAGGGAGGGGAGAGAGACAAAGAGAGAGGTAGAGCGAGAGGTAGAGAGAGAGAGGGAGGGAAGAGTAGAGAGAGAGGAGGGAAGGTAGTGAGAGAGGGAGGGGAGTGCGGATAAAGAAAGAAAGAAAGAAAGAAAGAAAGAAAGAAAGAGGAGAGAGAGGGATGAGAGAGAGGCAAAGCGAGAAGTAGAGAGAGAGAAAGAAAGAAAGAAAGAAAGAAAAAAAAGAAAGAAAGAAAGAAAGAAAGAGAAAGAAAGAAAGAGGGAGGAGAGAGAGGCAGATAGATAGGGAGGGGAGAGATAAATAGAAGGAGGGGGAGAGAGGAAGAGAGCGAGGGAGGGGAGAGAGAAAGACAGAAAGAGGTTGAGGGGAGAGAGAGAGGGAGGGGGAGAGAGGTAGAGAGAGGGAGGGGAGAGAGGTAGAGAGAGAGGGAGGGGAGAGAGGTAGAGAGAGCGGGAGGGTAGAGAGGTAGAGAGAGAGATAGAAATAGGAGGGGAGATAGGTAGAGATAGAGGGAGGGAAGAGAGCGAGAGATGGAGTGAAGAGAGAGAGGGAGGAGAGAGGTAGAGAGAGAGGGAGGGTAGAGAGGTAGAGAGAGGTAGAAATAGGAGGGGGGAAAGGTAGAGATAGAGGGAGGGAAGAGAGCGAGAGATGGAGTGAAGAGAGAGAGGGAGGAGAGAGGTAGAGAGAGAGGGAGGGTAGAGAGGTAGAGAGAGGTAGAAATAGGAGGGGAGAAAGGTAGAGATAGAGGGAGGGAAGAGAGCGAGAGATGGAGGGAAGAGAGAGAGGGAGGAGAGAGGTAGAGAGAGAGGGAGGGTAAAGAGGTAGAAAGAGGTATAAATAGGAGGAGAGAGGTAGAGAGAGAGGGAGCGGAGAGAGGGAGGGGGTGAGAGGGATGGGAGAGGGGGGAAGGTGGACAGATAAGTAGGGGAGAGAGATAGAGGGGCGAGATGGATGGGAGAGAGGTGGGAAGTTAGATAAGTTAGATAAGAGTGGGCTACTGTTGCCATTTTTCGAATTGGTAAAAAACTACGTCGACCAGAGCCAATGTTTACAGCATTAATCTTAAATGAAAGCTAATGGGTATTGATACCATCATGTTAGCATGTGTGAGAACTGTGAAAAAGATGAGCTCAGCACACCTGTGGAGCAAAAGACAAGGGCCAGCATTATTTTATAACGGCCAGTGGGAGGTGTGTGTGTGTGTGTGTTTGTGCAGGTGGGCTGACTGATTCCTGACGGGAGTACTGCTAGCCCCTGATAATCACACATGCGTACAGACACACACACACACACACACACACACACACACACACACACACACACACACACACACACACACACACACACACACACACACACACACACACACACACACACACACACACACACACACACACACACACACACACACACACATGTAAATATGGGAAGGATATGAGACCACCACGCCCTCCCTGAGGGCCTGCTGGGGGATTGCCTATGATGTGTTTGAGTTCTCAGTTTAGAACCAGAGCGTGACAAGATGGTGTGTGTGAGGGTTAATGTGTGTGTGTGTGTGTGTGTGTGTGTGTGTGTGTGTGTGTGTGTGTGTGTGTGTGTGTGTGTGTGTGTGTGTGTGTGTGTGTGTGTGTGTGTGTGTGTGTTATCAGAATCGGTGTGCCTGGGGGTGGTATTGTGGCTGCGTGTGTATCAGCCATCCCATCAGTCTAGCTCTGTCCTGTCATGTAGCAGTGTTTAAAACACACACGTCAAGTCCTTACCACTGGCAACTAGCACAGTGGGTACAGAGAGGCCTGCTTTATGGGACAGGTGTGCACAATAAGATACAAACTCACTGCAAGCATTCAACTTCAACTTGCCGTCACTGCTAGCCTAGCATTCAGCTTGAATCTGCCCTCACTGCTAGCCTAGCATTCAACTACAATCTGCCCTCACTGCTTGCCTAGCATTCAACTACAATCTGCCCTCACTGCTTGCCTAGCATTCAACTACAATCTGCTCTCACTGCTAGCCTAGCATTCAACTACAATCTCCCTCACTGCTAGCCTAGCAATCAACTACAATTGCCTCACTGCTAGACTAGCATTCAACTACAATCTCCCTAACTGCTAGCCTAGCATTCAACTACAATCTCCCTAACTGCTAGCCTAGCATTCAACTACAATCTGCCCTCACTGCTAGCCTAGCATTCAACTACAATCTTCCCTCACTGCTAGCCTAGCATTCAACTACAATCTCCCTCACTGCTAGCCTAGCATTCAACTACAATCTCCCTCACTGCTAGCCTAGCATTCAACTACAATCTGCCCTCACTGCTAGCCTAGCATTCAACTACAATCTGCCCTCACTGCTAGCCTAGCATTCAGCTTCAATCTGGCATCTCATCCATACCAGCATTATATCTTTCTTGGGCTAGATGTCATCTTTATATTCAATTATGTAAACTGTTGCTATTTCATAGCAGGATTTGGTTGGTTTGGTTTGAGGTACACACTCAATATTGTACAACAGTCCCATACTCTCACACGGCATATAACATTATGCAGTCCAGTGATATGGTTTCCTCTACACATTCCTGTGTGACTCTCCAACAGCCACAGCTACTTCCCCCAGAACGTTCCACAGACCAGAGAGAGATGAATAAAAATGTCCAGAATACTGAATTGTTGTTCACGACAACAACAAGTACCCCGAGTGTGGCTCACTACATCAACACATCTTCTCTCCCCACAGCACCGCTATTCACAATCACATCTTCTCTCCCCACAGCACCTCTATTCACAATCACATCACATCTACTCTCCCCACAGCACCGCTATTCACAATCACATCACATCTTCTCTCCCCACAGCACCTCTATTCACAATCACATCACATCTACTCTCCCCACAGCACCGCTATTCACAATCACATCACATCTACTCTCCCCACAGCACCGCTATTCACAATCACATCACATCTCCTCTCCCCACAGCACCGCTATTCACAATCACATCACATCTACTCTCCCCACAGCACCGCTATTCACAATCACATCACATCTACTCTCCCCACAGCACCGCTATTCACAATCACATCACATCTACTCTCCCCACAGCACCTCTATTCACAATCACATCACGTCTTCTCTCCCCACAGCACCTCTATTCACAATCACATCTACTCTCCCCACAGCACCTCTATTCACAATCACATCACGTCTTCTCTCCCCACAGCACCGCTATTCACAATCACATCACGTCTTCTCTCCCCACAGCACCGCTATTCACAATCACATCTACTCTCCCCACAGCACCTCTATTCACAATCACATCACGTCTTCTCTCCCCACAGCACCTCTATTCACAATCACATCACATCTACTCTCCCCACAGCACCTCTATTCACAATCACATCACGTCTTCTCTCCCCACAGCACCTCTATTTACAATCACATCACATCTACTCTCCCCACAGCACCTCTATTCACAATCACATCACATCTTCTCTCCCCACAGCATCGCTATTCACAATCACATCACATCTATCAGGAGTGTCTGTCTTTGTGTGTCTGTGTGTGTGTGTGTGTGTGTGTGTGTGTGTGTGTGTGTGTGTGTGTGTGTGTGTGTGTGTGTGTGTGTGTGTGTGTGTGTGTGTGTGTGTGTGTGTGTGTGTGTGTGTGTGTGTGTGTGTGTGTGTGTGTGTGTGTGTGTGTGTGCTTGTGTGTGTGTGTGTGTGTCAGTGCGTGCACATGAGTACCAGGTATCAGCATGTTATTGTGAGGTCTGAAAGATAAGGAGCTGATTGATGCTCAGCCTTTAATTTAAAACAGAACTGAAACATGTTTCTGTCCTACATAGTCTAAGTCAACCTTTGCAGAGGGGAAAACTCTCTCTCTCTCTCTCTCTCTCTCTCTCTCTCTCTCTCTCTCTCTCTCTCTCTCTCTCTCTCTCTCTCTCTCTCTCTCTCTCTCTCTCTCTCTCTCTCTCTCTCTCTCTTTCTCTCTCTCTCTTTCTCTCTCTCTCTGCCATGTTTCCAGTGCCTTAGGGTGGGTTAGTAGTTACAGCATGATTATAGCTGTCGCTCACTGTCTGCTTTTACCATAGAAGAAGACAGAATGACTAGAACAACAAAAGTCACGAGTGATGACCTAGTATTGAGGAGTGGTTCTATGGTGACAGCTTTTTGGAATGTGACTATCAGCATGCAACAACTTGGCTTACGCTAAGCCTAGTCTGACACCGACACAACAGGGAGAGAGAGAGAGAGGGAGGAGGAATGGAAGATCAAAGGGGCAAGGGAGAGAAAGGGGGAGAGAGAGTGAGAGAGAGAGGGGAGAGGGAAGGAGAGAGAGAGCAATAGAGAGTGATGGAGAGAGAAGGGGGAGAGGGAAAGGAGAGAGAGAGTGCGTGATGGAGAGAGAGGGGGGAGGAATAGCAGAGAGAGGGGGAGAAGGAGAGAGAGAGTGATGGAGATATAGGGGGAGAGGGATAGGAGAGAGAGAGTGATGAAAGAGAGGGGGAGAGGGATAGGAGAGAGCGAGAGAGAGAGAGAGAGAGAGAGAGAGAGAGAGAGAGAGAGAGAGAGAGAGAGAGAGAGAGAGAGAGAGAGAGAGAGAGATGGAGAGAGAGTGATGGAGAGAGAGTGGGGGAGAGGGATAGGATAGAGTGTATGTAAAGAATGATAAGGCAAGAAAATATCACAAAATGAAGCTCCTTATGGAAAATCAAGAGCTACTTCTTGCTGACTATTATAAAAATGGGAACATCAGCATCAGTCCACCCCAGACCCTGACCATAGGGTCATCATAGCAGAACAGACAAGTGAAGAACCCCAAGCCCAGGGTATCTCACCCCCTCTGAACACCCCCCCTGTCAGCCACCCTGATAGGGAAGTTAAGAACCAATATACACAGGCAGTTAGGAAAGCAAAGGCTAGCTTTTTCAAACAGAAATTTGCATCCTGTAGCACAAACTCCCAAAAGTTCTGGAACACTGTAAAGTCCATGGAGAATAAGAGCACCTCCTCCCAGCTGCCCACTGCACTGAGGCTAGGAAACACTGTCACCACTGATAAATCTACGATAATTGAGAATTTCAAGATGGGGGTGCCACAGGGTTCAATTCTCGGTATCACTCTTTTCTCTGTATACATCAATGATGTCGCTCTCACTGCTGTGGATTTTCTGATCCACCTCTACACAGACGACACCATTCTGTATACTTCTGGCCCTTCTTTGGAGACTGTGTTAACAAACCCCCAGACAAGCTTCAATGCCATGCAACATTTGTTCTGTGGCCTCCAACTGCATCTCCAATCCATAATGAAATCTAGAATCAGCTTCCTATTTCGCAACAAAGCATCCTTCACTCATGCTGCCAAACATACCGTCGTAAAACGGACTATCTTACCGATCCTTGACTTCGGCGATGTCAGTTTCAAAATAGCCTCCAACACTCTACTCAGCAAATTGGATGTAGTCTATCACAGTGCCATCCGTTTTGTCACCAAAGCCCCATATACTACCCACCAATGCGACCTGTATGCTCTCGTTGGCTGGCTCTCGCTCCATATTCGTCACCAAATCCACTGGCTTCAGGTCATCTATAAGTTTTCGCTAGGTAAAGCCCCAGCTTATTTCAGCTCACTGGTCACCATAGCAACTCCCACTCTCAGCATGCGCTCCAGCCGGTCATCCCCAAAGCCAACTCCTCTTTGGCCGCCTTTCCTTCCAGTTCTCTGCTGCCAATGACTGGAATGAATTGCAAAAATCCCTGAAGCTGGAGTCTTATATCTCCCTCACTAACTTTTAGCATCAGCTGCCAGAGCAGCTTACTGATCATTGCACCTGTACACAGCCCATCTGTAAATAGCCCACCCAACTACCTCATCCCCATATTGTTATTTTTTTTCTTCTCCTTTGCACCCCAGTATCCCTACTTGCACATTCATCTTCTGCATATCTACCACTCCAGGGTTTAATTGCTAAATATATATTTTTTTGCCACTGTAGCCTATTTATTGCCTTACCTCCCTAAACTTACTACATTTGCACACACTGTATTTAGACTTTTCTATCGTGTTATTGACTGTACGTTTGTTTATCCCATGTGTAACTCAGTGTTGTTTGTGTCACACTGCTTTGCTTTATCTTGGCCATGTCGCAGTTGTAAATGAGAACTTGTTCTCAACTGGCCTACCTGCTTAAATAAAGGTGATCAATAGACACCCCGCCCAGACCTGCGGGACCCTCCCCTGGACCTACAAATAGAGGACCCACGCCAAGAGGAACTACATTTTGTCATGGCATGGTGTTCGAATGTGTTCCACAGAAATGCTGACCCATGTTGACTCCAATGCTGCCCACAATTCTTTCAAGCTGTCTGGATGCCCTTTGGATGGTGAACCATTCTTCATACACACGGACACTGTTGAGCGTGAAGGACCCAGCAGCTTTCCAGTTCTTGACACTGTCTAACCGGTGTGCCTAGCACCTACTACCATACCCCATTCAAATGTATAGGCGTTCCTCTAGCGGGACAGAAGCCGACAACATCCGGTGAAATTGGAGGGCGCGCAATTCAAATAAATAATCGTAATATTAAACATTCATGAACATACAAGTATTTTATATCATTGAAAAGTTAATGAATTCTTGTTAATCTAACTGAGTTGTCCGATTTCTTCCTATATAGTATAGAACATATAGTCTAGTAGTTTACCCTATAAACACTGAGCTGTGGAGGATTTAAATCCTTGGTCTTGCCCATTCACCATCTGAATGGCACACATACACAATCTATGTCTCACTTGTCTCAACGCTTAAAAATCCTTCTTTTAACCTGTCTCCTCCCTTTCATCTACACTGATTGAAGTGGATTTAACAAGTGACATCAATAAGGGATCATAGCTTTCACCTGGATTCACCTGGTCAGTCTGTGACATGGAAAGAGCAGGTGCTCCTAATGTTTGTATAATCAGTGCAGGATGCTGCTGAGGGGAGGACGGCTCATAACAATGGCTGGAATGGAGTAAATGGAATGGTATTAACCACATGGTAACCATGGGATTGATGTGTTCGATACCATTCCATTCATTCCCTTCCAGCCATTATTATGAGCCGGTCCTCCCCAATGAAGGTGCCACCAGCCACCTGTGATACTCAGTGTTTTTAGGGTATAGTACTAGACTATAAGTTCTATACTGTAAAGGACGAGAGATGAAAAGAGAGACTGAAAATAGAGAGGGAGAGAACAGAGAGAGCCGTCACTGCTGTTGAAAAGGGTGCCCTCTCAACCCCACACCCTGAGTGCGCGCGCACACACACACACACACACACACACACACACACACACACACACACACACACACACACACACACACACACACACACACACACACACACACACACACACACACACACACACACACACACACACACACACACACACACACACACACACACACACACACAGAGGGAGGCATGCACATGCACACGCACACACCCACTCCCTTTGCCAGGAGAATCAATCACAGCATTCATGTAGGCCCCAGTCTAGTCTGTTCCTTCCATCCTAGCCACAGAGGCACAGGCAAAGGTTAACAGACGCTCTCACGCACACACAAACGCACACACCTACCTTTGAAAGCCTTCTCTCCCATCTCTCTGCCTGCTCTGTGGACCTCTTCGGGGAAATAATCTATCTCAGCTTTCGACAACTAGTTTACCTTGTGACCCATGTCTAGACTATAGGGTCCCCCTTTACCACCCAGACCAGTCGTGTCTCTAACCCCTACAGGACAGAGACAGGAGTATTACACACCACAGACACACCACAGACACACTGTTACTACTTTAATCTGACCTACGGTGATGACCCACCTGTGCCCCTGGCCCACTGGTTGACCCCTACATGGGGGTCGGTTCTGGGGTCCGCCTTGTCGTGATTGTGGGCCGTCAAGTTCAGACCACTGTCCCTTTGGATGGTAATCTGAGAGATGGAGGGAGAGGCAAGACAGAAGAGAGGCAAAATAAGAAAATTTGTAGTAATTTATTTAGTCCACAAATTATCAGATTGACAGAGAGGAAGAGATAGAGGGAGAGACATAGAGGGAGAGACAGAGAGGGAGAGATAGAGGGAGAGATAGAGGGAGAGATAGAGGGAGAAACATAGAGGGAGAGATAGAGGGAGAAACATAGAGGGAGAGATAGAGGGAGAGACAGAGAGGGAGAGATAGAGGGAGAGACATAGAGGGAGAGATAGAGGGAGAGACAGTGAGGGAGAAACAGAGAGAGAGAGAGACAGAGAGAGAGAGAGAGAGAGAGATGGAGAGACAGAGAGGGAGAGACAGAGATGGAGAGACAGAGAGGGAGAGACAGAGAGGGAGAGACAGAGAGGGAGAGACAGAGAGGGAGAGATAGAGAGGGAGAGACAGAGAGGGAGAGAGAGGCAAAGAGAGAGAGAAAGAGAGAGAGAGAGATAGAGAGGGAGAGGGAGAGACAGAGAGGGAGAGACAGAGAGACAGAGAGGGAGAGACAGAGAGGGAGAGAGAGAGGGAGAGACAGAGAGGGAGAGACAGAGAGGGAGAGACAGAGGGGGGTTGAAGAGAAGGAGTGATTGGGAGGAAGGAGAGAGAGTACATCAAAAACACCTCCTATCCCAAACCCTTTATCTGAGCCTTAAGATGTTGACAAGTTTTCTACCTGCGCTCTATCAGTATACAGTACACAGGAACACAGTGTCACCTCTCACAGCTCTATCAGTATACAGTACACAGAAACACAGTGTCACCTCTCACAGCTCTATCAGTATGCAGTACACAGAAACACAGTGTCACCTCTCACAGCTCTATCAGTATACAGTACACAGAAACACAGTGTCACCTCTCACAGCTCTATCAGTATACAGTACACAGAAACACAGTGTCAACTCTCACAGCTCTATCAGTATACAGTACACAGAAACACAGTGTCACCTCTCACAGCTCTATCAGTATACAATACACAGAAACACAGTGTCACCTCTCACAGCTCTATCAGTATACAGTACACAGAAACACAGTGTCAACTCTCACAGCTCTATCAGTATACAGTACACAGAAACACAGTGTCACCTCTCACAGCTCTATCAGTATACAGTACACAGAAACACAGTGTCACCTGTCACAGCTCTAGCAGTATACAGTACACAGAAACACAGTGTCACCTCTCACAGCTCTATCAGTATACAGTACACAGAAACACAGTGTCACCTGTCACAGCTCTAGCAGTATACAGTACACAGAAACACAGTGTCAACTCTCACAGCTCTATCAGTATACAATACACAGAAACACAGTGTCACCTCTCACAGCTCTATCAGTATACAGTACACAGAAACACAGTGTCAACTCTCACAGCTCTATCAGTATACAGTACACAGAAACACAGTGTCACCTCTCACAACTCTATCAGTATACAGTACACAGAAACACAGTGTCACCTCTCACAGCTCTATCAGTATACAATACACAGAAACACAGTGTCAACTCTCACAGTATTCTATGTCATTCAGCTTGGGAATGTGCACTTTATCAATCAATCAATCAAGTTTATTTTATATAGCCCTTCGTACATCAGCTAATATCTCGAAGTGCTGTACAGACACTCTTCACTTTCATTGAAGACAGGATAGACAGGATAGACAGGATAGACAGAATAGACAGAATAGACAGGATAGACAGGATAGACAGGATAGACAGAATAGACAGGATAGACAGGATAGACAGAAAAACAGGATAGACAGAATAGACAGGATAGACAGAATATACAGGATAGACAGGATAGACAGGATAGACAAAACAGACAGGATAGACAGGATAGACAGGATAGACAGGATAGACAGGATATACAAAACAGACAGGATAGACAGAATAGACAGGATAGACAGGATAGACAGGATAGACAGGATAGACAGGATAGACAAAACAGACAGGATAGACATGATAGACAGAATAGACAGGATAGACAGGATAGACAGGATAGACAGGATAGACAGAATAGACAGGATAGACAGGATAGACAGGATGGACAGGATAGACAGGATAGACAGGATGGGCTCTGTATCCATTGGTGAGAGGAAGAGGGGGAGGTGAGAGGCTGAGAGGGAGAGAGGTCAGATCCCCTGCTTAGTGACACTCTCTTAGACAACATCTCTCTCACACACACACATTCACGGCCACACTCGCACACACAGACTCATGCACACACACGCGTGCGCACACACACGCTCACAGACGCGCACACACACACGCACACAAACACGTGCGCACACACACACACGCGCGCACACACACACGCGCGCACACACACACGCACGCACTTACACACGCATTTAACCTCAGTCACACAATTGTTCATGCTGTTCCCAAGCATTTAACCCCAGCTCTCACACTCTCCTCTCTGTCAAGATCAGACACACTGTGGCTGAGACAAGATCAGACACACTCTGGCTGAGACAAAATCAGACACACTCTGGCTGAGACAAGATCAGACACACTCTGGCTGAGACAAGATCAGACAGACTGGCTGAGACAAGATCAGACAGACTCTGGCTGAGACAACGTCACGATCTTGGAAGCCAGGCGCCATGACACTGACTAAGATGTGTATTCTCCTCTGAATCCTATAGGAACTTTCTTTCTCCTCTGAATCCTATAGGAACTTTCTTTCTCCTCTGAATCCTATAGGAACTTTCTTTCTCCTCTGAATCCTATAGGAACTTTCTTTCTCCTCTGAATCCTATAGGAACTTTCTTTCTGCTCTGAATCCTATAGGAACTTTCTTTCTACTCTGAATCCTAAAGGAACTTGTATTCAGCTCTGATTTCTATACAAACTTGACACCAAGCTTGATTTAAGTTTTCCTTGCATTAGTTACGATTCGACCGTTACTCCACTGTGTGTGTGTTGTGTTGTAATGTTGTGTAGAGAGAGAGAGAGAGAGAGAGAGATAGGGAGAGAGCATGGCTGGCCCGCTCATTAGGCAGGATTAGGAGGCAGATTGACGAGGATGGCGTTTTCTGAGCTAAACTGACCAAGACGCACCTCCAACAACAACACATCTAACCTCACATTATCCTGCGAAAAATAACATACTTCTGCATTTCCAGCTGTGTAAACACTTTGCAAATAGGCTCGCGATAAGTCCTGATAAAGTTGGGTAGCTGATAATCAGTACTTAAAAAGCCAAATTGATTAGTCACAGGAATCAGGACTAATAAACCCAATGCAACGGCCTGTTTTACAAACGTTGGGCCTACCACATGGATGGGCCTACCACATGGATGGGCCTACCACATGGATGGGCCTACCACATGGATGGGCCTACCACATGGATGGGCCTACCACATGGATGGGCCTACCACATGGATGGACCTACCACATGGATGGGCCTACCTCATGAATGGGCCTACCACATGGATGGGCCTACCACATGGATGGTCCTACCACATGAATGGGCCTACCTCATGAATGGGCCTACCTCATGAATGGGCCTACCACATGGATGGGCCTACCACATGGATGAGCCTACCACATGAATGGGCCTACCACATGGATGGGCCTACCACATGGATGGGCCTACCACATGGATGGGCCTACCACATGGTTGGGCCTACCACATGGATGGGCCTACCACATGGATGAGCCTACAGCATGGATGGGCCTACCACATGGATGGGCCTACCACATGGATGGGCCTACCACATGGATGGGCCTACCACATGGATGGGCCTACCACATGGTTGGGCCTACCACATGGATGGGCCTACCACATGGATGGGCCTCCCACATGGATGGGCCTACCACATGGATGAGCCTACAGCATGGATGGTTCTACCACATGGATGAACATTCATATCATTGTGTAACGACATGGTAGAATACACCCCAGTAAGCACAAGTGTATTACAAACAGTTGTCTTACCATATAAACAGGCATTCAGAAACATATTTTTTTAGTGCAGTTCCTGACCGGCCTTGATTTCCTCATCCACGGACGTTGGTTTTTGGTTCAGTTCGGGGGTGCGGGGGCTCCCTTCTTTGGTAGGAAGAAACCTTGAGAGGAACTAGACTGCAGAAGGGGATGTCTATAGAAAGAGAATTATGTAGAATTATAAATTACAAGCATGTCTATGAGGACACCATCCAGGTGAGAATATACTGCAGTCTGAGAGTGATCATTGCCCGTAAGAGGTGAAACGTGGCGAACACGTGTCTCCATGCTGATGCATCAGCACCTGTAAAGGGAGGATGACTGACCGTGACTCCATTTTGGGTCACCAGTGTCATTAAAGCAGTGACATGATTGACTACATACAGTAAATTGTCAGTAATATACACACTGAGTGTACCAAACAGTAGGGCTCCCGAGTGGCGCAGAGCTCTAAGACACTGCATCTCAGTGCTAGAGGCATATTATTGAATTCCTTAATACTTACAACTACATACAATCATTAAATATAATATGAACTGAGATATTGGTGGCAATTTCCAGCTCAGCATAAAAGGGTTTTAATATCATTGTAACAAAGTGGAAAATGGTTAGTTATCTATTGAGAGCACACACACACACACACACACACACACACACACACACACACACACACACACACACACACACACACACACACACACACACGCACACACACACACACACACACACACACGCGCGCACACACACTGCATGGGTTCATTATGTGGGAGAGGTCTTGGCTGTGTGTGAATGGGTCCATTATGAGGTAATAGGGAGCTGTCATCTATCTGTCTCCGTCAGTGGAAAACAGCAGTGATCTTCCCTAATTAAACACTGTTTATCAGTGTGCGTGTGTGTGTGCGCACACGTGACTGTGTCTGTGTCTATTTCAGGAGGCATAGGGAGTCGCAGGGTGGCGTTTATTGTCATGAATCTTGAACTGGAGGCAGCCCTGCAGAGTGTGTAGGTATGTGTGTGTGAGGGCTTTCAGAGGGCTCAGTGAGATGATGTCTGTGTGTTAGCAGGTAAAAACAGCTTACAGTAATTGCAGCGAGAGAGCCTAGGCAGAGTGTGTACTTGACCCATGACCCTTCGGTCATGCCTTGTGTGCTCAGGATGGCCATCAAAGAAGACCTCTAGATGGTGGAAAACAGCCTGAGAGAGTGGGTCTCTCACATCTGAGAGGCCTTCTGTGTGTGTGTGTGTGTGTGTGTGTGTGTGTGTGTGTGTGTGTGTGTGTGTGTGTGTGTGTGTGTGTGTGTGTGTGTGTGTGTGTGTGTGTGTGTGTGTGTGTGTGTGTGTGTGTGTGTGTGTGTCACCTATGACCTGAGTGAAACATTGCGCACCTATTTTGAGTGAGTTGAAGGCTCACACACACAGAGAGGCTTTGATTAAAGAAAACCTTCTGTGTTCTATTAGATAGGTAACTCTCACTTCATGATAAGACCGAAGATGTAAATCATAGACACCTATGTTTTTATATACATTATGATGATTACTGACACCAAAAGCTGCACATGAAATCAAACAAAACAGCTCCCACTATCTTATTATCTTCAATTTCTTTCAGCCAATCATCAGTCATTTTTGTCAGTGCTGCGCATGTTGAGTGCCCTTCCCTATAAGTATGTTGTTAATTGGTTTTCAGTAAAATAAAGTTTTTTTTCCCCCAAATGTTTGCTAAGCAGCGGTAACAGGCTTATTGGTCATCTGTTTGAACCCCTACAGGGTGCTTTGCTATTCTTGGGCAGTAGAATGACCTTTACCTCCCTTCAGGCCTGAGGACACACACCGTCTTCTGGGCTTATGTTGAAGATGTGGCAAACAGGACTCACAATGTATTTCGTCACCAACTTCAGCAATCTCCCATCCAGGTTGTCTGTACCAGGTGGCTTGTCCTTATTTATACATAGCAAAACATTTTTACCTCTACCATACAAACTTTGCGGTACTCAAAACTACAGTGCATGCCTTTCATTATTTGGTCCGTTATAAATGAATATGAAGGCTCAGAGTTTGCTGCTGGCATGTCATGCCTAAGTTTGCTAATCTTGTCAACAAAGGTTTTATGCCGCGTTCAAAACAACTGGGAACTCAGAACTCGGAAATCTCAGACTTCCGATTCCAGTGTGTTCAAGACAACTAGGAACTGGAAAAAAGCCAACTGGATTTTCTTTTCTAGAGCTCCGACTTTCCGACCTGAAGATCACTGACATTAGGATCTGACTTCGTCTTGAAAGCCCCATTAGTCACTGTGTCACTGCCTATACTCACCTGCCAACCCAGGTCTGGGGTCAACTTCATTACATCACAGTCTGACCCCTAGCTCGGGTCAACTTCATGACATCACACACTGACCCCTAGCTAGGGTCAACTTCATTCCATCACAGTCTGACCCCTAGCTAGGGTCCACTCCATTACATCACAGTATGACCCCTAGCTAGGGTCAACTCCATTACATCACAGTCTGACCCCTAGCTAGGGTCAACTCCATTGCACAGTCTGACCCCTAGCTAGGGTCAACTTCATTACATCATATTCTGACCCCTAGCTAGGGTCTACTGTATTACATCACAGTATTTAAGCATCAGCTGTCAGAGCAGCTTACCGATCACTGTACCTTCACACAGCCAATCTGTAAATAGCACACCCAACTACCTCATCCCCATATTGTTATTTATCTTTTGCACTTTTGCACCCCAGTATCTCTGCACATCTATCACTCCAGTGTTCATGCTAAATTGAAATTACTTCGCCTGAATGGCCTATTTATTGCCTTACCTCCCTACTCTTCTACATTTGCACACACTGTACATAGATTATTTTTAAATTGTGTTACTGACTGTACGTTTGTTTATGTGTAACTCTGTGTTGTTGTTTTTGTCACACTGCTTTGCTTTATCTTGGCCAGGTCGCAGTTGTAAATGAGAACTTGTTCTCAACTGGACTACATGGTTAAATAAAAATAAAATACATAAAAAAGTATGACCCCTAGCTAGGGTCAACTCCATTACATAAGTGCTACAATTATACTTTGCGTACTTTACATTGTGCCCATTCACCAAGACCAGGGAGGACTGTAAACTAGTATTCCAGACCGGGTTATAACCTCCAGGACTGTGTGGTTCAGCAACAATTTATATCAGGTGTGAATATGTATGACTCAACACTCCCACCTGGTGGTGAGGATCGGGAATACAGGATGTAGGCTGAAGTGTTGGTTTTAGAACGGTTTTGTTTTAGGACATGAAGAAATGGCTACTTGTTCAATCATGTTACCTCTAATGCGTTACATTTCTATCAACAAGTTCCCGAGCATTTCACCTCACTGAACACAACCCCAGTCCTGCCATCCTCTGAGCCTTATTGTCCTCCAGTCCAGCAGAGAGCACTGCAGGTTGTCCAATCCCATCTCCCAGAGTCACATGTCCCCGCCAATATTCACCGTGACCACACGTCCACCAGGCCAGACCGGCCAATAGCACGTCAGAGTCGGACACCTTCGATATCCATGCTGCATACGGAGAGACACTCAGAGACCTGTCAATCAGATAAACCATCAATTAGAGACAGAGGGGACAAGTCAACTAACCAAACAGATGACAGAATGACAGGATCAGAGAATGGAGGAGGATTCAGACGCAGTACTCCCATTGACCGGTGGATGGCACTACAACATTCTTTAACATTTCAACTACTCCCAAATCCCAAATCCACATATTTTAGGTATACGATTCAGACACGGTTCTCTCTACACCAAAGTTAGCTATTGTAACTTTGTCTCTACACCAATCAGCTATGTTATTGTGAGGCTCTGACCTGGGAGGAAGATGTCTTTTAGTCAGCTATGTTATTGTGAGGCTCTGACCTGGGAGGAAGATGTCTTTTAGTCAGCTATGTTATTGTGAGACTCTGACCTGGGGGGAAGATGTCTTTCAGTCAGCTATGTTATTGTGAGACTCTGACCTGGGGGGAATATGTCTTTTAGTCAGCTATGTTATTGTGAGACTCTGACCTGGGGGGAAGATGTCTTTTAGTCAGCTATGTTATTGTGAGGCTCTGACCTGGGGGGAAGATGTCTTTCAGTCAGCTATGTTATTGTGAGACTCTGACCTGGGGGGAAGATGTCTTTTAGTCAGCTATGTTATTGTGAGGCTCTGACCTGGGAGGAAGATGTCTTTCAGTCAGCTATGTTATTGTGAGACTCTGAGCTGGGGGGAAGAGGTCTTTCAGTCAGCTATGTTATTGTAAAAGTAATTATATCTCTCAAAAGTCAGCATACAGTGATTTCGAAAAGTTTTCAGACCCCTTGACTTTTTCCACATCTTGTTACATTACAGCCTTATTCTAAAAAGTGTTAAATAGTTTTTTCCCCTATACACACAATGACCCATAACGACAAAGCAAAAACAGATTTTTTACATTTTTGCTAATTTATAAAAATAAAAAACTTCAATATTACATTTACATAAGTATCCAGACCCTTTACTGAGTATTTTGTTGCAGCACCATCAGCAGTGATTACAGCCTCGAGTCTTCTTGAGTATGGGAGTTTCTCCCATTCTTCTCTGCAGATCCTCTCAATCGAACCCGGATCTGTAGTGACGCCTCAAGCACTGCAGTGCCTTAGACCTTTGCGCCACTCGGGAGGCCCGAAAATGTTTTATTTAATCAAATTTAGAATAAGGCTGTAACCTAACAAAATGTGAAAACAGTTTTATATATATATATGCAAAGTCAAGATATTTCTAATCCAAATGTCATGACAGAGCTAATAAAAAAGTAATGATATCTCTGATGAGAACTATCTGTAAGGTGGTCTGGTCTCTCACCATAAGGTCAGGGAAGCCCACTATGATGCATGCATAGCAGGAGGAGGTTTCAGAGAGGAGGAGGTTTCAGAGAGGAGGAGGTTTCAGAGAGGAGGAGGTTTCAGAGAGGAGGAGGTTTCAGAGAGGAGGAGGTTTCAGAGAGGAGGAGGTTTCAGAGAGGAGGAGGTTTCAGAGAGGAGGAGGTTTCAGAGAGGAGGAGGTTTCAGAGAGAAGGAGGTTTCAGAGAGGAGGAGGTTTCAGAGAGGAGGAGGTTTCAGAGAGGAGGAGGTTTCAGAGAGGAGGAGGTTTAGCTAGAGCTGCACTCAGGTTCTCATTAAGCAGCTGGTCATTACCTACTGTCTGGGTAACACACACATTGGATTTTTTTTTTTTTTTTTAAACAGAGCAAACTAGAATGCTTTTTGTCCCTGAACAGAGGGTACTTAGTGGCATAATGCCTGACCACCGTGACTGACCAAAAATTAAGGAGAGCTTTGACGATGTACTATGTACAGACTCAGTGAGCAAAGCTTTGCTATTGAGAGAGGCCACCATAGGCAGACCTGGCTCTCAAGAGAAGACAGGCTATGTGCACACTGCCCACAAAATGAGGTGGAAACTGAGCTGCACTTCCTAACCTCCTGACAAATGTATGACCATAGTAAAGACACATATTTCCCTCAGATTACACAGACCCACAAAGAATTTGAAAACAAATCCAATTTTCATCAACTCACATATCTATTGGGTGAAATACCACAGTGTTCCATCCCAGCAGCAAGATTTCTGACCTGTTGCCACAAGAAAAGGGCAACCAGTGTTGAACAAACACCATTGTAAATAAAACCCACATTTATGTTTATTTATTTTCCCTTTTATACTTTAACTATTTGCACATCGTTGCAACACTCTATATAGACATAATATGACATTTGAAATGTCTCTATTACTTTGGCACTTTTGTGAGTATGATGTTTTATGTTAATCTATTTCACTTTAGTTTATCATCTATTTCACTTGCCTTGGCAATGTTAACATATGTTTCCCATGCCAATAAAGCCCTTTGAATTGAAATTGAATTGAATAGAGAGAGAGAGAGAGAGAGAGACGTAATGGGGGATGTAATGAATCACTGAAGTGGTCCAGACAGCCAGACAGTGTGTCGTCTGCCTTATCAATATCCTCGTCATCTAACAGTGTCAAATGCCAAGAGACAAGACGTAATTCTTCCATGGGAAAAAGATGGACTCTTACTATTTTGGTTAATTGAAGACCACTGACTTATAATGCTCTTTTATTGGCGATAAGTCCGATTTTCCCATGATATCGTAACATAGTGGCTGTTAGTGTTGAAGACATCACGTTTTATAATATCGTAACATAGTGGCTGTTAGTGTTGAAGACATCACGTTTTATGATATCGTAACATAGTGGCTGTTAGTGTTGAAGACATCACGTTTTATGATATCGTAACATAGTGGCTGTTAGTGTTGAAGACATCATGTTTTATGATATCGTAACATAGTGGCTGTTAGTGTTGAAGACATTACGTTTTATGATATCGTAACATACTGGCTGTTAGTGTTGAAGACATCACGTTTTATGATATCGTAACATAGTGGCTGTTAGTGTTGAAGACATCACGTTTTATGATATCGTAACATACTGGCTGTTAGTGTTGAAGACATCACGTTTTATGATATCGTAACATAGTGGCTGTTAGTGTTGAAGACATCACGTTTTATGATATCGTAACATAGTGGCTGTTAGTGTTGAAGACATCATGTTTTATGATATCGTAACATAGTGGCTGTTAGTGTTGAAGACATCACGTTTTATGATATCGTAACATAGTGGCTGTTAGTGTTGAAGACATCATGTTTTATGATATCGTAACATAGCAGCTGTTAGTGTTGAAGACATCACGTTTTATGATATCGTAACATAGTGGCTGTTAGTGTTGAAGACATAACATTTTATGATATCGTAACATAGTGGATGTTAGTGTTGAAGACATCACGTTTTATGCCATACTGTCAGGGACATTAAATTACTCATTAACTAATTTATTTAAATGACATTGTGTTCTGTTGTGTTACTTGAGCTGGCTCCATGGCCGGTGAGAGTCTCCTGCTCCCACGTGCGTGGGCTTGGTCAACGCCCCCCCCCCCCCCCACCCACCAATTGAATGAAAAGAGAGGTGGATGGGAAGCATATAAGAGATAATAAAATATGAGGAAAGGACAGAAGAAGAGAAGTGGATGGGAAGGATAGAAGAGATAATAAAATATGAGAAAATGACAGAAGAAGAGAGATGGATGGGGGAGGATAGAAGAGACATTAACATTTATTGTGTAACTGGGAGCCTCGTGAGTGCAAACCTCCGAAGATTATCAAAGGTAAGCGATTAATTTTATTGCTTTTCTGACTTTCGTGACCATGCTAATTTGGGGCTAGCTGTTCTAGCATTGATTGATACACTCACAAAAGCTTGGATTTCTTTCTCTGTAAAGCATATTTTCAAAATCTGACATGATAGGTGGATTAACAACAAGCTAAGCTGTGTTTTGGTATATTTCACTTGTGACTGCATGATTATAAATATTTTTAGTAATATTTTGCGCCCTGCAATTCAGCGGTTGTTTAGGAAAATTATCCCATAAAAGGGATCCGTAGCGCAGAGAAGTTAATAAAAAATGAGAGAACAGTAATATTTTACACACACGAAGGTACCCATAATTTCTGATGAAAAAAACAAAAATGTGAAAAATGTGTGTAGATATAGTGTTTTGGAAATTAACTCATCATGTAGAATTGTGTGAACATATTGGCAGTCAGATGTCCGCCAGCGGGTGGTTCCTAAAACACACAATGCCAAACGAACGGCAGACAAATGGCAGATCAAAATTCTGTGCAGTGTGTGTTGTCCCTTACAGTTTTCAAAAAACGAAATGGTAAGAGGTAGAGTAGAAATGAGCTGAGCTCATCTTACCCGCTCCTTGTGGAACAGTAGCCAGTTCTTGTGGGCAAACTCCCAGCACATCTTATGACCTAATAAAACAATCATTACGTAGTGTACAGTACAGACTACAATCTGTTTTGTTGTCCCAAGTCATTGTTCTGTTATAGAGATGTTAATAATTCACAAAGAACATCTAAGCATGCATGACATATCTTCTTGTGACATCATGTATGACATATCTTCTTGTGACATCATGCATGACATATCTTCTTGTGACATCATGTATGACATATCTTCTTGTGACAGCATGTATGACATATCTTCTTGTGACATCATGCATGACATATCTTCTTGTGACATCATGCATGACACATCTTCTTGTGACATCATGTATGACATATCTTCTTGTGACAGCATGCATGACATCTTCTTGTGACATTTTATGTATGACTATATCTTGTGGATTTCACTGTAAGTGGTTTAAATGAAATGCTTGGATGGTTGAGTGGAGTTTGAATGGACATGAGAACTCAGTTATGAAATAAGAATGATGTGTCAGCGACCCTCTGACATGTGCCTCCTCCTTGCTGCTACTGCTGCTCCACCAATCGGAGGGTGGGCTGCTCTCTCCTGTGACAGCATGAGTCGCCTCACCGCTCCTGTTACTACGTCTAGATGTATAACTGTGCAACTCTGACAGAGAGAGAGAGAGAGACAGACAGAGAGACCGAGAACAAGAGAGAGAGACCAAGAACGAGAGAAAGAAACAGAGAAAGAGACCAAGAACGAGAGAGAGAGAGAGAGAGAGAGAGAGCAAGAACGAGAGAAAGAAACAGAGAGAGAGACCAAGAACGAGAGAGAGAGAAAGAGACCAAGAACGAGAGAGAGAGAGAGAGAGAGAGAGAGAGAGAGAGAGAGAGCAAGAACGAGAGAAAGAAACAGAGAGAGAGACCAAGAACGAGAGAGAGAGAGAGAGAGAGCAAGAACGAGAGACACCGAGAGAGAGCTTAGCAAAGAAAAGAGTCCCCTCATCCAGCTGGTCCTGGGTGCTGAGTTCCCAAATGTGTTCTACTAACACACTGAAGCCTCAGGACCAGAACATCCAATCAATCAGAATAAACCAAATTCAACACAGTCAAAACAAAACTATATTGCTTATTGGGAAACAAATGCACAAGCACAAAGTAAAATGTAGTGTTATCTGTCCCTAAATCGACAGTACAACTATTTGACCACGGTTACTGATCAAAACCTTAGAAAAGTACAGGCTCAGTGAGCACAGCCTTGCCATTGAGAAGGGTAGACACAGGAAAACCTAGCTTCTTGTAGAGGAAAGTCTGTGCAACCACTGCCCCACAACGGAACCTAAGACAGAGCTGCATTTCCTGACAAAATGTTAAAAATATAAAACAATTACAGTGTCATTTCCCCAAATTTGAAACCCATATTCAAGGTTTCAAAGATCTCACTGATGAGGATAGGCTACCTGTCCTGTTGGGGGAGGACGCATAGAGCTGTGGGTTGGCAGCGCTCTACATTGCTGCCTGCCGTAAGATGAGGGACAGTGTCTGACAGACCAACCAACCTGCACATGTCCTCGATACTGTTATTGTTCAATGGTTAGTGTTGTTAATGTTGTCCCGTTGACAATATTGATTATTATTATTTTAATTATGTTAATATTGTAAATATCCAAAATAAGCTTTGGCAATATGCACACTACTGTTGAAAGGTTTGTGGTCACTTAGAAATGTCCTTGTTTTTGAAAGAAAAGCATATTTTATGTCCATTAAAATAACAAATTGATCAGAAATACAGTGTAGAAATGTTGAAAATGACTATTGTGGCTGGTAACAGCACATTTTTTATGGAATATCTACATAGCCGTACAGAGGCCCATTATCAGCAACCAATGTGTTCCAATAGCACGTTGGCATTTCTAAGTGACCTCAAACTTTTGAATGTTCGTGTACATTGTTACGTTATGCCGATACAGCAAATTTAATTGAATTCAGAGAGACCAAGAACGAGAGAGACAGAGTATCAGGAATCAAGGTAAGACCCAGATGCATACACGTCGAATTGACAATGGTTTAATAATCCATCAGGGGCAGGTAATAGACAGGTCAAGGCAGGCAGGGGCCAGTAAACCAGAGGTGGGGCAACGGTACTGGATGGCAGTCAGGCTCAGGGTCAGGGAAGGCAGAGGCCAGTAAACCAGAGGTGGGGCAACGGTACTGGATGGCAGTCAGGCTCAGGGTCAGGGAAGGCAGAGGCCAGTAAACCAGAGGTGGGGCAACGGTACTGGATGGCAGTCAGGCTCAGGGTCAGGGAAGGCAGAGGCCAGTAAACCAGAGGTGGGGCAACGGTACTGGATGGCAGTCAGGCTCAGGGTCAGGGAAGGCAGAGGCCAGTAAACCAGAGGTGGGGCAACGGTACCGGATGGCAGTCAGGCTCAGGGTCAGGGAAGGCAGAGGCCAGTAAACCAGCGGTGGGGCAACGGTACCGGATGGCAGTCAGGCTCAGGGTCAGGGAAGGCAGAGGCCAGTAAACCAGAGGTGGGGCAACGGTACCGGACGGCAGGCAGGCTCAGGGTCAGGGAAGGCAGAGGCCAGTAAACCAGAGGTGGGGCAACGGTACCGGATGGCAGTCAGGCTCAGGGTCAGGGAAGGCAGAGGCCAGTAAACCAGAGGTGGGGCAACGGTACCGGATGGCAGTCAGGCTCAGGGTCAGGGAAGGCAGAGGCCAGTAAACCAGAGGTGGGGCAACGGTACCGGACGGCAGGCAGGCTCAGGGTCAGGGAAGGCAGAGGTCAGTAAACCAGAGGTGGGGCAACGGTACCGGACGGCAGGCAGGCTCAGGGTCAGGGAAGGCAGAGGTCAGTAAACCAGAGGTGGGGCAACGGTACCGGATGGCAGTCAGGCTCAGGGTCAGGGAAGGCAGAGGTCAAACAATCCAGAAGGGGACAAAGGTACCGGTTCGCAGGCAGGCTCATTGTCAGGGGCAGGCAGAGTGGTCAGACAGGCGGGCTCAGAGTCAGGACAGGCAAGGGTTAAAACCAGGAGTGCGAGAAAAAGAGAGACTGGGAATAGCAGGAGCTGAGAAGAAAACAGGAGACAAAGAGCTGTGAGACATAAGTTTGAGTCTAGACACATGAAAGGTGGGATGTATATGACGGGTAAGGGGCAAAAGAAGACGAAGACGAACAGCAGATGAGCTAATAATCTTGGTGATTGGAAATGGGTCAATAAACCAGGGGGAGAGTTTGCGGGATTCCACCCGGAGGGGCAGATCCCAGGTGGATAGCCATACCTTCTGCCCGAGACGATACTGGGGAGCCGGGGTCCGATAGCAATCGGCTTGTCGTTGATACCTGGAGGTGGTCTTGAGGAGGGCCGATAGGGCTCCTCTCAAGGTACGACGACAGCGGCGGGCAAACATCTGGGCAGAAGGTACACCGAACTCTTCCACCTGCTCGGGAAAGAGCGGGGACTGATACCCCAGGGAACACTCATAGGCCCGTGCAGAGCAGGGAAGGGTGTTGCGGGCGTCCTCGACCCACACTAACCTCTGGCTCCAGGAGGTGGGGTCTGCAGAGACCAGGCAGCGCAGAGTAGTCTCAAGATCCTGGTTGGCTCGCTCCGACTGGCCATTGGACTGGGGGTAGAACCCAGAGGACTGGCTGGCTGACGACCCAATGAGGGCGCAGAACGCCTTCCAGAACCGGGACGAGAACTGAGGGCCCTGGTCGGAGATCATGTCCACGGGCAGTCCATGGATCTGGAAGATGTGTTGCCCTCCGACGGGGGGGAGACCCGTGACGAAATACAGGGATATGTGGGACCAGGGACGGTGAGGGACAGGCAGTAGTTGCAGAAGAACAGCTGGAGCTAGCCGAGTTGTCTTATTCTGAGCACAGACCGCACTGGCAAACGCGGCGACATCCGGAACCATCGTAGGCCACCAAAAGCGTTGTTGCACGAAGGCCAGGGTCCGACGGGAGCCAAGGAGGCAGGCAAGCCTGGAGCAATGGGCCCACTCCAGGACTGCAGAGCGGACAGAGTCAGGCACAAACCCCACCCCAGGGTTTGGCTGAGACCGCTGTGCCTCCCGGACCTGTTTCCCTTACACCCCAGTTGCGTGCCGTCACCACGCACAAGGTGGGAAGAATGGTCTCGGGCTCCGGGGTGGTACCCGAG
The DNA here is from genome assembly GCF_045679555.1 of Salvelinus alpinus. Classification (NCBI taxonomy): domain Eukaryota; kingdom Metazoa; phylum Chordata; class Actinopteri; order Salmoniformes; family Salmonidae; genus Salvelinus; species Salvelinus alpinus. The sequence goes on along the minus strand of NC_092105.1, from coordinate 12,818,388 downwards.
GGGCTATAGCAGCGGGACAGTGCATCCGCTTGACATTCTTGGATCCCGGCCGGTATGAGAGGGAGAAGTTGAACCGTGTGAACAGCAGGGCCCATCTGGCTTGCCTGGAGTTGATGCGCTTGGCGGTGCGGAGATAATCCAGGTTCTTGTGGTCGGTCCACACGCCCTCTACAGCCAGTGCCTCCATTCCTCCAACGTCATCTTCACCGCGAGAAGCTCACAATTCCCCACATCGTAGTTGTTTTCCATGACGTTGAGGTGGTGAGAGAGGAAGGCGCAGGAATGTAGCTTGAGATCCAGGTCAGAAACCTGGGACAGGACTGCCTCCACTCCGACATCAGAAGCATCGGCCTCCACCACGAACTAACGGGAACGATCCAATGAACCAAGATGGAAGCAGTGGTGGAATGATGTTTGAGGTCTCGGAATGCCCAGTCATCAGCTGGAGACCATGTGAATGGAACCTTGGGCAAGGTGAGTGCGGACAGGGGGGAAGCCAGGGTACTGTTAACCCGGATGAAGCGGCGATAGAAGTTGGTGAACCCTAGGAATTGTTGCAGCTGCACCCTGGAAGTAGGCTGGGACCATTCCACCACAGCTCTCACCTTCCCATGATCCATGACCCAGAAAAGGGATGGTGGAACGATGGAACTAGCGTTGGAGAACATGTCGGACGTGGAGCACATGTTCTTGGATGGAACGGGAGAAGATGAGGATGTCATCTAAGTAGACATAGATGAACTGGTTCAACATGTCACGGAGAACATTGTTGACCAGAACTTGGAACAAAGCAGGGGCATTGGTAAGGCCAAATGGCATGACCAAATACTTGTAGTGGCCGCTGGCCATGTGGAAGGTGGTCTTCCACTCGTCCCCTTCCCGTATCTGCACCAGGTGGTAGGCGTTCTGTAGATCCAGCTTGGAAAACTCGGTGGCCGCCTGGAGCGGCTCGAAGACTGAGGAGATGAGAGGTAGCGGGTAGCGGTTCTTCACCGGTATGTCATTGAGACCACGGTAGTCGATGCACGGGCACAGGTTCTTGAACTTTTTCTCCACACAGAAGAACCATGCACCGGCGGGAGAAGATGAAGGACGGATGAATCCTGCAGCAAGGGACTCCCCAATGTAGGTCTCCATCGCCTTGGTCTCTGGGCCGACAGAGAGTACAGTCGACCCCAGGGTGGAGTCGTGCTAGGGAGAAGGTCAATCCCTCTGTAATAAGGTCATTGCGGCGTGAGCGAAGTGGCCCGATCCTGGCATTCTGAGAGGGATTTGCGGAGAGGTCTGGGGCACCTTCCGAGCACCCAGGAGGATGTCCCAGGGCAGGTTGTGCTGACTTCAGGCAATGGGCGTAGCAGAACGGGATCCAGCCCATGATGGCACCAGTAGACCAGTTAATGAGGGGATTGTGTCGCTGGAGCCAGGAGAATCTCAATACCATGGGAATCTGAGGGGACTTGATGAGCAGGAACTGGATAGCCTTGCTGTGTCCCTGACACACGTAGGTTGATGGGAGTGGTGTTGTGGGTGACTCGGCCTATAGAGCGCTTGTCCAGCACTCTAACGTCCATGGGAATGGAGAGGGGCTAAGTGGGGAAGTTCAGCTCGGACGCCAGGGTATCGTCCAAAAAGCTCTCGTCAGCACCAGAATTAATGTGATTGGACTGGTCTCCCCCCAGCAGAATGGAAGGAAAAGGGGTGCGAGCAAGGGAAGCAGGAACATTCTCTATATGGCCCACCAGAGTACTCGCTCCTACCGGTGAGCCTGGTTTTTTTTCAGGACAAGAGGACACGAAATGACCAAGAGTCCCGCAATACAGACAACTCTTCGTGTCGATCCTGTATGGCCGTTCTGCTGGCGACAGCCCAGCTCTGCCTAGCGGCATAGGCTCGGACGGCAGGCAGGCTCAGGATCAAGGTAGGTAGAGGTCAAAAAATTCAGAAGGGGGCAAAGGCACCGGTCGGCAGGCAGGCTCAGGGGAAGGCAGTGTGGTCAGACAGGCGGGCTCAGGGTCAGGACAGGCATTGGTCAAAACCAGGAGGGCGTGAAAAAGAGAGACTGGGAAAAGCAGGAGCTGAGAACAAAAGCGCTGGTTGGCTTGACAAACAAGATGAACTGGCAACTGACAAACTGAGAACACAGGTATAAATACACAGGGAATAATGTGGAAGATGTTCGACACCTGGAGGGGGGTGGAGACTATCACAAGTACAGGTGAAACAGATCAGGGTGTGACACAGTGAGTGAGTGAGAGAGTGAGAGAGTGAGAGAGTGAGAGAGAGAGAGAGAGAGAGAGAGAGAGAGAGAGAGAGAGAGAGAGAGAGAGAGAGAGAGAGAGAGAGAGAGAGAGAGAGAGAGAGAGAGAGAGAGAGAGAGAGAGAGCAGACAGAGCAGACAGACAGACAGACAGACAGACAGACAGACAGACAGACAGACAGACAGACAGACAGACAGACAGACAGACAGACAGACAGACAGACAGACAGACAGACAGACAGACAGACAGACAGACAGACAGACAGACAGACAGAGGGGGTTGAGAA
>NC_092105.1:12768344-12813344 GCF_045679555.1 Salvelinus alpinus | reverse complement strand
TGTGTGTGTGTGTGTGTGTGTGTGTGTGTGTGGCTGACCTCCACTGTCGTCTAGCCAGGAGTTTACTGGCCACTTTCCCATGAATCATAGCTGGGTTTGGGCCGCGGTGTTATAGGTTGCAGGTGGGGTGTAAGTAAAACAACAGCACCATGTACCAAATCACCGAGAGAGGAACTGTCCAACTCATTATAAATCATCCAACAAATGATTTATAAACACATCAAACAACATGTGTACAGTTTGTCCCAATTTGGTTCATTTCAAATAGTTTATATCTTTACTTTGATACAACTGTACAAAATAGTTGGAGGTTATTTCCTATTTTAGATAGCGGACAAAGTATTGTGTTTTATAGATATGGGAAATGCAATATGACAACGCAGTACACAATGAGTGTTTGGTGTTAAATTGTTGTGCTAGGAACCAGGTTGTCGTACAGTACCAGTACACAGCCGTCCTATTGTAGCATCTAACCTAGTCTATTAAACATAATCATATCATACCAATATAGACTCATAAAGACTTGTTACTTCCCTGTTTGGTCCTCAAGATTCTTTTACTTGAGGTTAACTTTCACTGCTATGCGGATGACACACAGCTGTACATTTCAATGAAACATGGTGAAGCTCCAAAATTGCCCTCGCTAGAAGCCTGTGTTTCAGACATAAGGAAGTGGATGGCTGAAAACGTTCTACTTTTAAACTCGGACAAAACAGAGATGCTTGTTCTAGGTCCCAAGAAACAAAGAGATCTTCTGTTGAATCTGACAATTAATCTTGATGGTTGTAAAGTCGTCTCAAATAAAACTGTGAAGGACCTCGGCGTTACTCTGGACCCTGATCTCTCTTTTGACGAACATATCAAGACTGTTTCAAGGACAGCTTTTTTCCATCTACGTAACATTGCAAAAATCAGAAACTTTCTGTCCAAAGATTATGCAGAAAAATTCATCCATGCTTTTGTTACTTCTAGGTTAGACTACTGCAATGGCCTACTTTCCGGCTACCCGGATAAAGCACTAAATAAACTTCAGTTAGTGCTAAATACGGCTGCTAGAATCCTGACTAGAACCCAAAAATTTGATCATATTTATCCAGTGCTAGCCTCCCTACACTGGCTTCCTGTTAAGGCAAGGGCTGATTTCAAGGTTTTACTGCTAACCTACAAAGCATTACATGGGCTTGCTCCTACCTATCTTTCCGATTTGGTCCTGCCGTACATACCTACAGGTATGCTACGGTCACAAGACGCAGGCCTCCTAATTGTCCCTAGAATTTCTAAGCAAACAGCTGGAGGCAGGGCTTTCTCCTATAGAGCTCCATTTATATGGAATGGTCTGCCTACCCATGTGAGAGAAGCATACTCGGTCTCAACTTTTAAGTCTTTACTGAAGACTCATCTCTTCAGTGGGTCATATGATTGAGTGTAGTCTGGCCCAGGAGTGTGAAGGTGAACGGAAAGGCTCTGGAGCAACGAACCGCCTTTGCTGTCTCTGCCTGGCCGGTTCCCCTCTCTCCACTGGGATTCTCTGCCTCTAACCCTATTACAGGGGCTGAGTCACTGGCTTACTAAATCTCTTCCATGCCTTCCCTAGGAGGGGTGCGTTACTTGAGTGGGTTGAGTCAATGAAGTGATCTTCCTGTCTGGGTTGGCGCCCCCCCTTGGGTTGTGCCGGGGCGGAGATCTTTGTGGGCTATACTTGGCCTTGTCTCAGGATGGTAAGTTGGTGGTTGAAAATATCCCTCTAGTGGTGTGGGGGCTGTGCTTTGGCAAAGTGGGTGGGGTTATATCCTTCCTGTTTGGCCCTGTCCGGGGGTATCATCGGATGGGGCAACAGTGTCTCCTGATCCCTCCTGTCTCAGCCTCCAGTATTTATGCTGCAGTAGTTTATGTGTCGGGGGGCTAGGGTCAGTTTGTTATATCTGGAGTACTTCTCCTGTCTTATCCGGTGTCCTGTGTGAATTTAAGTATGCTCTCTCTAATTCTCTCTTTCTCTATTTCTTTCTCTCTCTCGGAGGACCTGAGCCCTAGGACCATGCCTCAGGACTACCTGGCATGATGACTCCTTGCTGTCCCCAGTCCACCTGGCCGTGCTGCTGCTCCAGTTTCAACTGTTCTGCCTGCGGCTATGGAACCCTGACCTGTTCACCGGACGTGCTACCTGTCCCAGACCTGCTGTTTTCAACTCTCTAGAGACCGCAGGAGCGGTAGAGATAATCTTAATGATCGGCTATGAAAAGCCAACTGACATTTACTCCTGAGGTGCTGACTTGCTGCACCCTTGACAACTACTGTGATTATTATTATTTGACCATGCTGGTCATTTATGAACATTTGAACATCTTGGCCATGTTCTGTTATAATCTCCACCCGGCACAGCCAGAAGAGGACTGGCCACCCCTCATAGCCTGGTTCCTCTCTAGGTTTCTTTCTAGGTTTTGGCCTTTCTAGGGAGTTTTTCCTAGGCACCGTGCTTCTACACCTGCATTGCTGTTTGGGGTTTTAGGCTGGGTTTCTGTACAGCACTTTGAGATATCAGCTGATGTAAGAAGGGCTATATAAATACATTTGATTTGATTTTAAAAGAAAACGTCACAGAAACAGGGTTTATAATGAAACACAAGAGTCAGAAATAACGAATATTTTCCTTCATTAAAAACTGCACAATTATGATGACGTTGAGTATGGTCTTTAAATTAATTATTACTTTTCTTTCAAATTAAATAAGGTAATACTTTATGTCATCAGAATAGAGGAATATTGAGATGTCAAAAACAGCATACGTTCATACTTGTTAAACATTCAAACATCATACAAATGTAATACATTTAAAACAAAATCTGATTAAAAGAATTTCAAAGTTTAGGCCAAGTGACACACACAACCGTACAGCTGTTTAGTTAGATGCATAACACAGTCCCTCCAGGATTTCGCAATTTGTTTTTGTGATTTCTGCAACCAAAAATGCTTGATTTTGCAGCGGCTTTTTTGAAATTCTGCGATACATTTTGCAATGTTTTTTTTCGAGGTAATTTCATATAAAGCAGTAAAAAGATTTTGGGTGATTTTAAGCAGAATATGTAATACAAAAACAATTCGAAACAACTAAAGTGCTAAACAGCTCGGTCATAATCCACTCACACATTCACTCACTCACTCACTCACTCAGTCACTCACACCTCTCCTCTCCATCAGGCTTGAGGCTTGTTATCAACACGAGATGCACCTCCCATTCCTACTCTCTCTCTCTCAAAAATAATAGATATATATTCAAAGCTGATCAATCGCTTTCCATTTGAGGATAGATATTTCTTGTCTTCAAAATATTTGAGATTGTGATTTTTTTCTGAAAGGGTCGTCAGGGAGATAAAGAACAGGAAACATACAAATATAGTATTGTGGTTGATATGTACTTTTAAAACAGTATTACCATTTCTAAAAAATGTTGATTGTCAACATTCTCTTATTTCCAAAAACATTTGGAAATTGTTTTGCACTTTAGCTGATATTTTGTTGGCAAATGAGATTGATTTCTGTTCATTGTCAGCCATCAACAATCAGCCATCATCTTCGCACGTGAATAAGCTGACAGGCCAGGGGGGGAAAACTTTGTTGATGTGTGGTTCGATTGGGCCATGTTCCACGCTAACAGTACAGTAATTGGTCTAGTGTCGCTACTCTATACACTAACTTTCTGTACTGCCATAGTGATGTACTGAAAATCACACACACGCAAACACTCCTCTCTTCCACAATGATGATTGATAGGAAAGCTGAAATTAGCTGCATGTCCTATACAGCAGGCCTATGGATGAGGGAGACGGCCAGTCAATGTAAACATTGGCCAGTTTAATGCTTATGAACATGTTATGTACAGCTTATGAACATGTTATGTACAGCTTATGAACATGTTATGTACAGCTTATGAACATGTCATGTACGGGTACCGTTCAACTAAAGCATTACCGCTCTTAACATACAATTGTATTTATTTATTCATATACATTTCAGTAATTATTATGTACTGCTGAAGAATGTGTTAAGTACTTCTTATGAATGTGTTATGTACTGCTTATGAATGTGTTATGTACTGCCTATGAATGTGTTATGTGCTGATTATGAATGTGGTATGTGCTGCTTATGAATGTGTTATGTACTGCCTATGAATGTGGTATGTGCTGCTTATGAATGTGTTATGTACTGCCTATGAATGTGTTATGTGCTGCTTATAAATGTGTTATGTGCTGCTTATGAATGTGTTATGTACTGCCTATGAATGTGGTATGTGCTGCTTATGAATGTGTTATGTGCTGCTTATAAATGTGTTATGTGCTGCTTATGAATGTGTTATGTACTGCCTATGCATGTGTTATGTGCTCCTTATGGATGTGTTATGTGCTGCTTATGAATGTGGTATGTGCTGCTTATGAATGTGTTATGTACTGCCTATGAATGTGTTATGTACTGCCAATGAATGTGTTATGTACTGCTTATGAATGTGTTATGTGCTGCTTATGAATGTGGTATGTGCTGCTTATGAATGTGTTATGTACTGCCTATGAATGTGTTATGTACTGCCAATGAATGTGTTATGTACTGCTTATGAATGTGTTATGTGCTGCTTATGAATGTGTTATGTGCTCCTTATGAATGTGTTATGTGCTCCTTATGAATGTTTTATGTGCTCCTTATGAATGTGTTATGTACTGCTTATGAATGTGTTATGTACTGCTTATGAATGTGTTATGTGCTCCTTATGAATGTGTTATGTGCTCCTTATGAATGTTTTATGTGCTCCTTATGAATGTGTTATGTGCTGCTTATGAATGTGTTATGTACTGCCTATGAATGTGTTATGTGCTGCTTATGAATGTGTAAAGATGTCCTTATGTAGGTGTAACAGTATAACTTTAGTACGTCCCCTCGCCCCGACACGGGCGCGAACCAGGGACCCTCTGCACACATCAACAACGGTTGCCCACGAAGCACGGTCGTTACCCATCGCTCCACAAAAGCCGCGGCCCTTGCAGAGCAAGGGGAAACCCTACTTAATTCTCAGAGCAAGTGACGTAACTGATTGAAATGCTAGTAGCGCGTACCCGCTAACTAGCTAGCCATTTCACATCCGTTACACTCACCCCCCTTTCAACCTCCTCCTTTTCCGCAGCAACCAGTGATCCGGGTCAACAGCATCAATGTAACAGTATAACTTTAGACCGTCCCCTCGCCCCGACACGGGCGCGAACCAGGGACCCTCTGCACACATCAACAACTGACACCCACGAAGCGTCGTTACCCATCGCTCCACAAAAGCCGCGGCCCTTGCAGAGCAAGGGGAAACCCTACTTAATTCTCAGAGCAAGTGACGTAACTGATTGAAATGCTAGTAGCGCGTACCCGCTAACTAGCTAGCCATTTCACATCCGTTACATAGGTACCCTAAAAGTAAAGTCTTACTGCAAAAGCGGAGTCTTTTTTAGTTACATTTTTTATGTTTTATTGAATATGAAAAAATACAATCTACTTGCAGTGAAGCCGCTCAACATTTACATGACATTCAGTCACCTAACAGACTACCATCCAGAGCGACCCACAGGAGCAACTCAAGGGCACGCCGACAGATCTCCCACAAGGTCAAAAACTGGGACCCGAAACAGCGAATTATAAGCCACGTGCCCAAGCTCCCAACCATAAGGCCACCAGCCCCCTCCAAGATCCCCCCCACAGTTCCCCGAGACCTGCCCCTCAACCATCTGAGCCCCCCCCCACAGTCCCCCCTCCCCCCGGAGAAAAATCATAATAAATCATAATAAATAAAATAATATAATTCCATTACACATCCCAACCCTCAGCTAGTGTCAGCCCATCGCACCTATCTCTACTGGCCACCCACTTCGGATTTCTACACACCATATATCTTCAACTATGCTGTGATGTTTAACATACGATTTGAATCTATCTAATCGATTAGAATCCACAGAATGCAAGTTGAAGATAAATACTGATAAAGATAAATAAGAGTATTGGTAATTGATTGACCAGGTCTCTCCAGATCTCCCAACAATGCTATTTCTAGGGTCAATTTTAGATTAATGTTATGATTTTTCAGTCATTCCTAAACATGAGACCAATAACAGACTACCTGAGGGCAATACCACAACAAATGGTCTGTTGGCAAAATTTGCAGAGCTGGGATGATTGTATGGTCCAAATATTCAAGATTTTGTTGTTGGCTAGAATTCTGTACAATAATCTTAGCTGAAAAGCACAAAGTCTTGAACCCTTTTCAAACATATTTTCCTTAAATGAAGGTATTTTATCAACCAGCACATTTGAGTTTAGCCTTAATATGTGTTGAAATGTTTGTTCTATCTTTTCAAGGGGATGCAATTGAAATTGTAACCAGCTTTGCAATGCTTGTTTGAAAAAGAGCGATACTTTTGAAAAAGGTTTTTAATTTCAATTAATCCAAAATGAGACATGGCAATCTACACAAAGACAAAAAGGCAATTTTTAAACAAAGGATGAGCTTTTCTTAGTAATCTACTTGAGAACCATTTACGGTTCAAGTAAAACTTTTGAATAAGTGAAGGTTTTAGAGAGAGGTTTAGCGCTTTAATATTTAATAATCTCATTCCACCCAGCTCATATTCATTATATAGATAGGCACGCTTTATCTTGTCTGGTTTAGCATCCCAATAAAGCGAAATATTTTTTGCTCATCTGATTTGAAAATGAATCATCAGGAGTAGGCATTGCCATAAGTAAGTGAGTAAACTGAGATATGACTAAGGAGTTAATCAGTGCAGGTATCTACCTCTCCATGGTTGCAGGATCTTGTCTATTTTTACTAGTTTTCTAGTGAAATTCATTGTGGAGAGCTCACGTATATATTTTTTGAAATGAATATCTCATATTGCTCAAATAAACCGCGAACCTGATTTCAAAAACAGATAAAGCAACACCTCGCAGCACAACACCTCTCCCCTATTTGACCTAGATAGTTTGTGTGTAGGTATTGATATGTAGGCTACGTGTGCCTTTAAATTATTTTATGTAGTTCTGTCCTTGAGCTGTTCTTGTCCATTAATGTTCTGTATTATGTCATTCTGTATTATGTTTCCTGTTTTGTGTGGACCCCAGGAAGAGGATCTGCTGTTTTTACAACAGCTATTGGGGATCCTAATAAAATACCAAACACCAAACACCAATACCAAGTATGTCTACTTCACTGGCAGCTCATTTTATAGGTAAACTGCAGGGTAGTATAAAACTTGAGTCATTGGCATACATGGACACCTTTGTTTTTAAGCCTTGCATTTCTAATCCTCTATAATGTTGTTATTTGATCTGATTTTAAGTTAGCATTTTAATGGCCATAACGAATAGATATGGTGACAGCGGACACCCATGTTAAACTCCTCTTAACAATTCAAAACTCTCTGAGAAGTAGCCGCTATTTACTATTTTACACGTGGGGTTGCTATATATCACTTTTACCCATTTTATAAGAGACTCTCGAAATTGAAGAAATCCAGGCATTTATAAATAAAATCCAGTCTTACTTTTCAAAAAACGCTATAAATACCAGGCCTGACTTCTTAGCTGTTTCATGTTGTTCTATTATTTCTAGTAGTTGTCGTATATTATCTCCAATGAATCATCCATGCAAAAAATCTGTCTGATTAGGATGAACAATACCTGGTAAAACCTTTTTAATTCTGAGTGCTATAAGTTTCACTAGTATTTTTCCATCACAACATTGAAGTGTAAGAGGCCTCTAGTTTTTTAGATAGAATAGATCTTTATATTTGCCATCTGGGTATTGATTTAATAATAGCGAAATCAGACCTTCCTGCTGAGTACCTGACAGACTACCATTTCTTTAGAAGTTGTTAAAATAAGCTAATAATGGAGTCATGAGTATAGAGTTGAAGTCGGAAGTTTACATACACTTAGGTTGGAGTCATTAAAACTAGTTTTTCAACCACTCCACAACTTTTTTGTTATCAAACTATATTTTTGGCAAGTCGATTAGGACATCTACTTTGTGTATGACACAAGTAATTTTTCCAACAATTGTTTACCAACAGATTATTTCACTTAAAATTGACCATATCACAAATCCAGTGGGTCAGAAGTTTACATACACTAAGTTGACTGTGCCTTTAAATAGCTTGGAAAATTCGAGATGTCATGGCTTTAGAAGCTTCACCATATGAGTCAATTGGAGGTGTACCTGTGGATGTATTTCCAGGCCTATCTTCAAACTCAGTGCCTCTTTGTTTGATATCATGGGAAAATCAAAAGAAATCAGCCAAGACCTCAGAAAATAAATTGTAGACCTCCACAAGTCTGCTTCATCCTTGGGAGCAATTTTGAAACGCCTGAAGGTACCATGTTCATCTGTACAAACAATAGTACACAAGTATAAACACCATGGGACCACGCAGCCATCATACCGCTCAGGAATGAGACGCGTTCTGTCTCCTAGAGATGAACGTACTTGGTGCGAAAAGTGCAAATCAATCCCAGAACAACAGCAAAGGACCCTGTGAAGATGCTGGAGGAAACAGGTACAAAAGTATCTATATCCACAGTAAAATTAGTCCTACAGTGGGGAGAACAAGTATTTGATACACTGCCAATTTTGCAGGTTTTCCTACTTACAAAGCATGTAGAGGTCTGTAATTTTTATCATAGGTACACTTCAACTGTGAGAGACGGAATCTAAAACAAAAATCCAGAAAATCACATTGTATGATTTTTAAGTAATTCATTTGCATTTTATTGCATGACATAAGTATTTGATCACCTACCAACCAGTAAGAATTCCGGCTCTCACAGACCTGTTCGTTTTTCTTTAAGAAGCCCTCCTGTTCTCCACTCATTACCTGTATTAACTGCACCTGTTTGAACTCGTTACCTGTATAAAAGACACCTGTCCACACACTCAATCAAACAGACTCCAACCTCTCCACAATGGCCAAGACAAGAGAGCTGTGTAAGGACATCAGGGATAAAATTGTAGACCTGCACAAGGCTGGGATGGGCTACAGGACAATAGGCAAGCAGCTTGGTGAGAAGGCAGCAACTGTTGGCGCAATTATTAGAAAATGGAAGAAGTTCAGGATGACGGTCAATCACCCTCGGTCTGGGGCTCCATGCAAGATCTCACCTCGTGGGGCATCAATGATCATGAGGAAGTTGAGGGATCAGCCCAGAACTACACGGCAAGACCTGGTCAATGACCTGAAGAGAGCTGGGACCACCGTTTCAAAGAAAACCATTAGTAACACACTACGCCGTCATGGATTAAAATCCTGCAGCGCACGCAAGGTCCCCCTGCTCAAGCCAGCGCATGTCCAGGCCCGTCTGAAGTTTGCCAATGACCATCTGGATGATCCAGAGGAGGAATGGGAGAAGGTCATGTGGTCTGATGAGACAAAAATAGAGCTTTTTGGTCTAAACTCCACTCGCCGTGTTTGGAGGAAGAAGAAGGATGAGTACAACCCCAAGAACACCATCCCAACCGTGAAGCATGGAGGTGGAAACATCATTCTTTGGGGATGCTTTTCTGCAAAGGGGACAGGACGACTGCACCGTATTGAGGGGAGGATGGATGGGGCCATGTATCGCGAGATCTTGACCAACAACCTCCTTCCCTCAGTAAGAGCATTGAAGATGGGTCGTGGCTGGGTCTTCCAGCATGACAACGACCCGAAACACACAGCCAGGGCAACTAAGGAGTGGCTCCGTAAGAAGCATCTCAAGGTCCTGGAGTGGCCTAGCCAGTCTCCAGACCTGAACCCAAAAGAAAATCTTTGGAGGGAGCTGAAAGTCCGTATTGTCCAGCGACAGCCCCGAAACCTGAAGGATCTGGAGAAGGTCTGTATGGAGGAGTGGGCCAAAATCCCTGCTGCAGTGTGTGCAAACCTGGTCAAGAACTACAGGAAACGTATGATCTCTGTAATTGCAAACAAAGGTTTCTGTACCAAATATTAAGTTCTGCTTTTCTGATGTATCAAATACTTATGTCATGCAATAAAATGCAAATGAATTACTTAAAAATCATACAATGTGATTTTCTGGATTTTTGTTTTAGATTCCGTCTCTCACAGTTGAAGTGTACCTATGATAAAAATTACAGACCTCTACATGCTTTGTAAGTAGGAAAACCTGCAAAATCGGCAGTGTATCAAATACTTGTTCTCCCCACTGTATATAAACATAACCTGAAAGGCCACTCAGCAAGGAAGAAGCCACTGCTCCAAAACTGCCATAAAAAAGCCAGACTACTGTTTGCAACTGCACATGGGGACAAAGATTGTACTTTTTGGAGAAATGTCCTCTGGTCTGATGAAACAAAAATAGAACTGTTTGGCCATAATGACCATTGTTATGTTTGGAGGAAAAAGGGGGATGCTTGCAAGCCAAAGAACACCATCCCAACCGTGAAGCACGGGGGTGGCAGCATCATGTTGTGGGAGTGCTTTGCTGCAGGAGTGACTGGTGCACTTCACAAAATTGATGGCATCATGAAGAGGGAAACTTGAAGCAACATCTCAAGACATCAGTCATGAAGTTAAAGCGTGGTCAGAAATGAGTCTTCCAAATGGACAATGACCCCAAGCATACTTCCAAAGTTGTGGCAACATGGCTTAAGGACAACAAAGTCAAGATATTGGAGATGCCATCACAAAGCCCTGACACAAATTCTATACAAAAAAGCGTTTGCGAGCAAGCATGCCTACAAATCTGACTCTGTTACTCCAGCTCAGTAAAGACGAAGGGGCCAAAACTCACCCAAATAATTGTGGGAAGCTTGTGGAAGGCTACCTGATATGTTTGACCCAAGTTAAACAATTTAAAGGCAATGCTACCAAATACTAATTGAGTGTATGTAAGCTTCTGACCCACTGGGAATGTGATGAAATAATATAAATCATTCTCTCTAGTCCTAACTGACCTAAGACAGGGAATGTTTTCAAGGATTAAATATAAGGAATTGTGAAAAACTGAGTTTAAATGTATTTGGCTAAGCTGTACTGTATGTAAACTTACGACTTCAACTGTATCAAAAAAGGCTTGATATACCTCTACCAGTATACCATCAAGCCCTGGGATTTTTCCAGACTGAAAGGATCTAATAGCCTCAAAACATTATTACTCTGGAATTTGGCCTTCACACTGATTTTTTTGTACATTTGTTATTTTTCAAAAATGTGAATTATTTGGAAAAATTCTCATTCAGAAGGTGAGGATGAGACGGAAAAGAAAACATCTGCCTAAAATATTTAGTTTCCTCTTTTAAAATATAAAGGGTAAAGGGTTTCTGCAAATTCTTTTTAGCGTTCCAGTGTTGGAGATTCAGGAAGAATTTGGTGCATTTTTCTCCATATTCCATCCCATTTTTTTTGTAATAGATTACATTAGATGGTTCTGGAATAAGTTCCTCCAGTTGTTTTTGTTTTTCCTCTAACTTTTTTGTATCTCTGTAGTTTTTAATGCCATCTACCTGTACTATTAGTTCATGGATTTCCCTTGTTAGTCTTGTCTCTTTAGACAGAAACTGCTTTTTTATTATTGATGAATATGGAATTGAATGACCTCTGAAGGTACATTTATAGGTATCCCGAACAATAAAGGGATTTGCGTAACCTAAATTGTACTGGAAAAATGTAGTTTTAAGTTATTTTGTCTTAGTTAACGATAAATTGTCCTCCAGTAGACTTTGATGAAATTTCCCCCAAAAATAATAAAATAAAATAATTCCATTATACATCCCAACCCTCACAAAAAGCTGTCTTACCCAGAGAGCCAAAGAAGTTGTTTCCCAGTTAGGGGAGAAAACACACTGTCAACACAACACACACATATACACACCCACACACACACGTACGCACGCGCACACAACACACACATATACACACACACACGTACGCACGCACACACACACACATGCACACACAAACGCAAATGCGCACACACACACAGACACACACACACATAGACGCAAAGAAAAATGGAAACACATGCGTACACACACAGACATACGCATGCACGTGCACACACACACACACAGACACAAACACACACTTTCGGTGGGAACAAAGTGTGTTTTGAAAGGGTGACAGAGAAGTGTCGTGGGTCCTCTGTAGAGACAGGGAGGATGATTGAAGAGATAAAGAGCAGATAGGATGTCAACAAAGATAAACAGATGTTAACATCTACGATCCAGCGTCATCCAAGCTGCTCACAGGGAATAGCATCCTTTATGGACAGGAACCAAATGACTGAGACACACACTGTCTGTTTACCCTCTGCTTTACTTTCCACTTCTAACTAAACTTACCTTATACACTGTCACTATGCTGAAGAGTCTCACAGAGAAATGTACACAATGTTGTGTGTGTGTGTGTGTGTGTGTGTGTGTGTGTGTGTGTGTGTGTGTGTGTGTGTGTGTGTGTGTGTGTGTGTGTGTGTGTGTGTGTGTGTGTGTGTGTGTGTGTGTGTGTGTGTGTGTGTGTGTGTGTGTGTGTGTGTGTGTGTGTGCGTGTGTGTGTGCGTGTGTGTGCGTGTGTGTGCGTGCGTGTGCGTGTGTACCAGAGACAAGATGCGAGGTTAGTTGGGCTTTGTCTGTCTCTTCTATCACCAGGATGTGGCCCATCTTCACAGCTTTCATAAACACACACACACACACACACACACACACACACACACACACACACACACACACAAACACACACACACACACACACACACACACACACACACACACACACACACACACACACACACACACACACACACACACACATAGTACGAGAGAGAGAGAGAAAGAAAGAAAGAAATAGAGAGAGAGAGAGCGAGAGCGAGAGCGAGAGCGAGAGATAGGTAGATAGAGAGGTCATACTTGTCTATGATTAATCCATCTCTAACATAAGGATTTAGGATCAGGGTGTAGGGTTAGGGTGTAGGATCAGGGTGTAGGGTTAGGGTGTAGGATCAGGGTGTAGGATCAGGGTATAGGATCAGGGAGTAGGATCAGGGTGTATGATCAGGGTGTAGGGTCAGGGTGTAGGGTCAGGGTGTAGGGTCAGGGTGTAGGATCAGGGTATAGGATCAGGGTGTAGGATCAGGGTATAGGATCAGGGTGTAGGGTCAGGGTGTAGGATCAGGGTGTATGATCAGGTTGTAGGGGTATAGGGTCAGGGTGTAGGATCAGGGTGTAGGATCAGGGTATAGGATCAGGGAGTATGATCAGGGTGTAGGGGTATAGGGTCAGGGTGTATGATCAGGGTGTATGATCAGGGTGTAGGGGTATAGGGTCAGGGTGTAGGATCAGGGTGTATGATCAGGGTGTAGGGGTATAGGGTCAGGGTGTAGGATCGGGGTGTAGGATCAGGGTATAGGATCAGGATATAGGATCAGGTTGTAGGATCAGGGTGTAGGATCAGGGTGTAGGATCAGGGTATAGGATCAGGGTATAGGATCAGGGTATAGGGTCAGGGTCTAGACTGTAGTGTCCCTGGGAAGGATGGAGTTGTTAGACACATTACAGTCAATAACACATGTAGAATAGATGGAATGCTTCCCTCTATCCAGGCCAGTTACTTTAGAGTAACTGTCCTGTGAAAACTTCACTGTTACAATATTATGTTCCGTTTACTCACACCCAAATAATGTTGTTGAGTCATCCTATACTCGTATTTGTGGCAAAAGCATAAATTGGAGAAAAAAAATACTTTAAAAACCCTACATCAAACTTGTATCTCAAGCAGACAGTTTACAAAATGCTTGCTTTTTCTTCATAGAACATGATGCCATGTTAAATCTGAGCTGGCCAATCAGCGGTCTACTTGTTTATTGCCATTTTAGCAACACTTTATTTGGGTAGTCCACCTTTAGATGCTCTACAGACTATCAGTAACCTTTCAACTAACTATCTACTAACCCTAAACCTAACATTAACCTTAACCCTTATGCTAACCCTAACCTTAACCCTGTCACACCCAGATCTGTTTCACCTGTCTTTGTGATTGTCTCCACCCCCTCCAGGTGTCGCCCATCTTCCCCATTATCCCCTGTGTATATATACCTGTGTTCTCTGTTTGTTTGGTGCCAGTTTGTCTTGTTTGTCAACTCAACCAGCATTTTGTATCAGCTCCTGGTTTCTTCAGTCTCTCTTTTCTCGTCCCCCTGGTTTTTGACCCTGGCCTGTCTTGACCCTGAACCCACCCGCCTGACCACTCTGCCTGCCTGCCGTTCTGTACCTTTGCCCCTGTTGCTGTAATAAACATTGTTACTTCGACACAGTCTGCATCTGGGTCTTACCTTTATCCTGATACCCTAACCCCAACCCTAAACCGAACCTTAACCCTTATCCTAACCCTAAACATAACCCTTACCCTTATCCTAACCCTAAACATAACCCTTACCCTTATCCTAACCCTAAACATAACCCTTACCCTTATTCTAACCCTAAACATAACCCTTACCCTTATTCTAACCCTAAACATAACCCTTACCCTTATTCTAACCCTAAACATAACCCTTACCCTTATTCTAAACCTAAACATAACCCTTACCCTTATTCTAAACCTAAACATAACCCTTACCCTTATTCTAAACCTAATTCTAACTTTTATCTTAGTAAGCAGTTGCTTATCAAAATATAGTTTGTTGATAGTATGAGCATCTGAAGAGCATGTAAGATGGAAAATCTGGACTATCCAAATAAAGTGAACAATACATTTTAGAACATACTTAAACACATTTCTAAGGAAAACTATTTCACTCATATTGTAAATAATTATAGGTCATATTTCATAGAAATCTGGAAACAGTGAACAGTTACTTTAAGATCACATGTGAGTCATCTACCATCACTTTGTGACCTGCAGCACGCCCCAGTCTTCCATTAGATGGACAGGCTGCTTGTCAATGATCTTTTTGAAACACCTCTCAGTTGACGTACCCACACGCATGCACAAACACACACACGTGCCCACAACCACACACTCATCTCAGTACACTTCATAACAGGTTGCCTCCCCAAAGCCATGATGTTGGTCTAATATTAGCTAGTGCTATAGTAGCTAACCAGGGCACACACACACACACACACACACACACACACACACACACACACACACACACACACACACACACACACACACACACACACACACACACACACACACACACACACACACACACACACACACACACACACACACACACACACACACACACACACACACACACACACACACACACACACACACACACACACACACACACACACACACACACACACACACACACACACAGCTATAGTAGCTAACTAGGTCACATTTACATGCAGCCCTGTCCGTGTCTGCTTTTGACTTTCAGAGGACTTTCACCAGTTAGCCTCCACTTCCTCAATGAGGGGAGGAATCTTACATGAAAACTAAACACACACCTCAATCATGTATGAAACAAGGGTAAAACCTTTCCTACTGTCAAGTTCTCATGCACCGCACAAGAGTGGGAGCTGAGACGTTTAAAAATCAAAGAAATCAACTTCCCCTAAGAACTGAGGTCTAGCTGGACTGACCGATCAACTGTCACACCTTCAGTATGGATGATTTCACCATGATGAGCGCGGCTAGACCTCTCTGTCTCTTTCTCATTGATTAATCCTCTGTGTATATGCGTGTGTGTGCACGTGTGTGTGCGTGTGCCCGTGAGTGCATGTGTGTATTCGTTGACACTTGCGCTTAAACATTCCTAATCAGAGCCTTTTTTATCCTTACTAACACCCTTTCTAAATCAATAACAATAGTTGACATGAACACACGTCTCTAATATAAATCAATAACAATACTTGACATGAACACACGTCTCTAATATAAATCAGTAACTAATATCACTATGTCAGAAACCAGGCCAGACATAACCAATGCTCTGTTTTTATCAAGGTGGTGTAATGGGTCAATTAATGAAGCCCTTCAGAAGCACTTGTAGGTATGTGTCCTATCTTTCAGAGCAGTATTGTAGTCCCCTTGGCCTGAACACTGCTGTCCTGATTTCTCCGGGACCAAAATAGTCTGTAACACCCCCAGATAGAAGCACAGACAGCGAGAGCAGTGACAGAGGTGCTACCCACCCTCGGCTGTTCATAGATACTCTTGTCTTAGGTTGTTTGATAAATGACTTGTTTGTCACATTACACAATAGGATTCCTATCTAGCTGGACAGGAAATGTTAGCACGAAATGTTATTTGACTGGTTGTTATGATAAAAATAGAAAATGTTAGGTGATTCATTTGTGCGCAAATGCACTCAATTTCACATAACAAGACCACACTTGGGTCGGTTAAAAACACATCGTGGTCCAATCAAAAATAGGTGCGGTTTACACATGGCAAGAATATACTGTACCCCCACCAGAATTTTTTTAAATCTGGAAACAATCCTGGATAGTGTTATAGGGTAAGGATTTGGTAAGGGTTGTCTTAACACTCTAACCTTTGACCTCTCAACTGTGGAGCTGCAGGTATTCCCTGGGCCTGTTGGAATAACCTGTCCACAATCTAATTCGTCCTCACTCCCTGTGAGGAAAACACAAATACCTTATTCAATATATAATATCAATATAATAAAGTCAATATATATTCAACATATAAAGGGATGAAATGATGTACACTGTCCCTCAATATTCTCAGTACAGGACAGTGTATACTTTTTCTTCACACACTTTAAAGGGAACTCATCTAAAGCAAATCAGATTACTGATAGAGAACATCCCTGTCACAACTCCTAAACATCAGTTTTGGAGAGAATGGCGCCGGAGGGGATGGCTGTCGTTTTATGGGCTCCGAACCAACTGTGCTATTTTGTGTGTTTTTTTTTATTTTTATATTGTTTGTAAAAAAAATCGTACAAAATGTGGCTGCTGCCGTCTCTTATGACCTTTAAACAGGTCAACATTCACAAGGCCGCGGGGCCAGACAGATTACCAGGACGTGCACTCAGAGCATGAGCAGACCAAATGTTCAACCTCTCACTGACCGAGTCTGTAATACCTACATGTTTCAAACAGACCACCATAGTCCCTGTGACAATGAAAGTGTAGGTAACCTGCCTAAATGACTACCGCCCCGAAGCACTCACGCCGATAGCCATTAAGTGCTTTGAAAGGCTGGTCATGGCTCACATCAACACCATCATGCCGGAAACCCTAGACCCACTCCAATTCGCATACTGCACCAACAGATCCACAGATGACGCAATCTCAATCGCACTCCACACTGCCCTTTCCCACCTGGACAAGAGGAACACCTATGTGAGAATGCTGTTAATTGACTATAGCTCAGCATTCAATACCATAGTGCTCACAAAGCTCATCACTAAGCTAAGGACCCTGGGACTGAACACCTCCCTCTGCAACTGGATCCTGGACTTCCTGACGAGTCACCCCCAGATGGTAAGGGTTGGCAACAACACATCTGCCACGCTGATCCTCAACACAGGGGCCCCTCAGGGGTGCGTGCTTAGTCCCCTCCTGTACTCCCTGTTCACCCACGACTGCGTGGCCAAGCACGAGTCCAACACTATCATTAAGTTTGCTGACAATAAAACAGCGGTAGGCCTGATCACCGTCAACAATGAGACAGCTTGTAGTGAGGAGGTCAGAGACCTGGCATTGTGGTGCCAGCACAATAACCTCTCCCTTAACGTGAGCAAGACAAAAGAGCTGATCGTGGACTACAGGAAAAAAGGTGGGCTGAACACGGCCCCCGTTAACCTCGAAGGGTAGAGCCGGTAGAGTTTCAAGTTCCTTGGTGTCCACATCACCAACAAACGACTGTTACAGTCCAAACACACCAAGACAGAAAAAGGGGTAAAATAATAAATAAATTAAAAATATATATATATATAATGAATCAAGGGTAAATAATGCTCCATTTGTTCAGTAGTTTGATTGACAGTTAAAGACGCTAGGTAGTAGGGGTGAGGTGTTCAGTAGTTTGATTGACTGTTAAAGACACTAGGCAGTAGGGGTGAGGTGTTCAGTAGTTTGATTGACTGTTAAAGACACTAGGCAGTAGGGGTGACGTGTTCAGTAGTTTGATTGACTGTTAAAGACACTAGGCAGTAGGGGTGAGGTGTTCAGTAGTTTGATTGACTGTTAAAGATACTAGGTAGTAGTTGTGAGGTGTTCAGCACCGTTCTCATTTAACTTCTCTCAGCTATGGATCCCTTTTACGGGATCACTTTCCTAAACAACCGCTAGAATTGTAGGGCGCCAAATGCAAAAATATTACTAAAAATATTTATAATCATGCAATCACAAGTGAAATATACGAAAACACAGCTTAGCTTGTTGTTAATCCACCTATCGTGTCAGATTTTGAAAATATACTTGACAGCAAAAGAAATCCAAGCTTTTGTGAGTGTAGCTTTCAATGCTACAACAAGCTAGCCTTATATTAGCTTGGTTAGCTTGGTCACGAAAGTCAGAAAAGCAATGAAATGAATCGCTTACCTTTGATAATCTTCGGATGTTTCCACTCACCAGACTCTCAGTTACACAACAAATGTTATTTTTGTTCGATAAATATTACTTTTATCACAAAAAAACGCCATTTGGGTTGCGCATTATGCTCAGAAAATCAAAGCCGTGTTCCGTTCGACAAATTCCAAAAGGTATGGTCGTAGAATGATCGTAGAAACATGTCAAATGTTTTTTATAATAATCCTCAGGTTGTCTTTAACAAAAATAATCGATAATATTTCAACCGGACCATTACCTATTCAATAAGAGACAAACGGAAAATGGTGAGCTCCTCTCGCGCGCGCAGGAACTATTCGGAGGACACTTGACTAGTTTTGAAAAAACGCGTTCAGTTTTCAAAATAAAAGCCTGAAACTATGTCTAAAGCCTGGTCACAGGCTTTAAATGGAGGTTAGACGGGCCAAGAAACACAGTTTAATTTTTTTAAATATCACTTCTGGGTTACATTTTCTCAGGTTTTCGCTTGCAGAATAAGTATTGTTATACTCACAGACAATATTTTGACAGTTTTGGAAACTTTGGAGTGTTTTCTATCCTAATCTGTAAATTATATGCATATTCTACGATCTGGGCCAGAGAAAATGTCCGTTTACGTTGGGCACAATATTTAAATAAAAAAAGTCTGACCCCTAGCGCTAGTTAAACACTACTATCCCTCAATTGCCCTCCTCTCTATTCCTCTCTACCTCCCTCTCCCTCTTCTCCTCTCATCTCCTCTCAAAAAAGGACAGAAAACAGGTCATTCAGAAGTAGGGCAGGCAAGAACATCTTCTCCTACAATCCCTTTCTCTCTCTTTATCTCTCTCTTTCTCTCTCTTGCTCTCTCTCTCTCTCGCTTTCTGTCTTTGTCTTTTTCTCTCTCTCATATTTGACTGTTATGGTGGGATGATGGTTGTTGAGTATGTCAATGAATTTTGTGAAGTGTACCAGATCGTGTTCCCACACCCCGAAGATATCATCCAGGTAGCATCTATAATACATGGGACACAACAGGCATTTAGCTAAGGCGCCCAGTCTGCCATGTAAACATTAGAGAGTCCCATGAATCTGTAGGTGGTGTTGATTATTGAATGTGAAATCATTGTTTTTTAAATCAAGTTGTAAGAGCTGTAGGAGGTGTGAGTCTGCTCTACCTGGATCTGAATATCTCCGGAGTCCACTGCTATCAAGCCTAATGAGAAGTTTATGTTGGTGTAGAGGCAGACTATGGGAAATAAATATGCATGTGCTGGGACTGAAATGGTGTGGAGTCTGTCTATGAAGTGATACTCGTCCTTATGATAGCTAGGGTGCCTTTGTGAGATGGGATTGAGGAAGTAGTCAATGCATTCGGCTGCTGGTGTCGACTCTGACACAATGGGTCTTCCCTTGGGGACCTCAAACGTCCAGCTATCTGGTGCTTGATGGATCTTAGAGAGGAGATAGAAGAGTCTCTGTCAGGGTGGGTCTGGTCCATCTAGATATTCCCTTTTCTCTATGTGTAATGATTTTCTTTCCGTAGAGATCTGCTATTATCTGTCTGTGTCTGGATCTGTGTAGAAGCAGGGATATGAGTGTAGCGTTGTGCGTTCGATTGTTGGCAGTTGGCTTCAAAGAGGTACTGCTGGTTATCCATGATTGTTATCTTGGAGATGTTGTTGTAACGGCTGTTTTCCTCCTCTTCTTCTGAAGAGGAGGTGTAGGGATCGGACCAAAACGCAGCGTGTTGTGAAGACATGATGAATTTATTTAGACAAGACGAACACGAAATACACTTGAGAAATTACAAAACAAAAAACGACGTAGACCGACCTGAACATGAGAACTTACATATAAATGAAGAACGCACGAACAGGAACAGACTAGACAAACGAAACAGTCCCGTGTGGTAACAAACACTGACACGGAAGACAATCACCCACAAACAAACGGTGTGAACAGCCTACCTTAATATGGTTCTCAATCAGAGGAAACGTCAAACACCTGCCCCTAATTGAGAACCATATCAGGCAACACATTGAACCCAACATAGAAACACATAACATAGACTACCCACCCAGCTCACGCCCTGACCATACTAAACAAATACAAAAACAACGGAAAACAGGTCAGGAACGTGACAGAACCCCCCCCCCCCCCTCAAGGTGCGAACTCCGGGCGCACCACCTAAAAATCTAGGGGAGGGTCTGGGTGGGCATCTGTCCGCGGTGGCGGCTCCGGCGCAGGACGAGGACACCACTCCACCATTGTCTTTGTCCCCCTCCTTAGCGTCCTTTGAGTGGCGATCCTCGCCCCCGACCCTGGTCTAGGAACCTTAACAAAGGTCCCCCCTAGATAGAGGAGATAACTCAGGACATAGAGGTAGCTCAGGACAGAGAGGTAGCTCAGGACAGAGAGGTATCTCAGGACAGAGAGGTAGCTCAGGACAGAGGGGCAACTCCGGACTGAAGAGCAGCTCCGGACAGAGAGGCAGCTCCGGACAGAGAGGCAGCTCTGGACTGAATGGTCGCTCCGGACTAGTGGCAGCTCCGGACTGAATGGCAGCTCATGACTGGAGGGCAGCTCATGACTGGAGGGCAGCTCATGACTGGAGGGCAGCTCATGACTGGAAGGCAGCTCATGACTGGAGGGCAGCTCATGACTGGAGGGCAGCTCATGACTGGAGGGAAGCTCATGACTGGAGGGCAGCTCATGACTGGAGGGCAGCTCATGACTGGAGGGCAGCTCATGACTGGAAGGCAGCTCATGACTGGAGGGCAGCTCATGACTGAAGGGCAGCTCATGGCTGGCTGATGGCTCTGGCTGCTCATGGCTGGCTGAAGGCTCTGGCTGCTCCTGTTGCTCTGGCCGGCTGAGGTGCACTGTAGGCCTGGTGCGTGGTGTAAGCACTGGTGGACCTGAAAACACGTCAGGAACGTGACAGTTGTCTGCTGGTTATCCATGATTATTATCTTGGAGCCGTTGTCTGCTGGTTATCCAACACCGGGAAAACTAGAAAACACGAACAATCGAGAGACAGGAGCAGAGAGAAAAACGCCGGTAGGCTTGACAAAACAAAACGAACTGGCAACAGACAAACAGAGAACACAGGTATAAATACACAGGGATGGTGAGGGACAGGCAGAAGTTGGAGGAGACCAGCTGGAGCTTGCCGATGGCTCTTGTTCTGTGCACAAACCGTGCAAGTGGCGACGAATGCCGACACGTCAGGGACCATGGTAGGCCACCAAAAGCATTGTCGCACAAAGGCCTGGGTCCGACGGGAGCCCAAGTGGCAGGCAAGCCTGGAGGAGTGGGCCCACTCCAGGACCGCGGAGTGGACGGCGTCAGGAACGAGCATACAGTTATCAGGGCTTCCCCCAGGGTTCCGCTGGGAATGCTGCGCCTCATGAACCTGCTTCCCTATTCCCCAGCTGAGTGCCATCGCCAGGCACAAAGTGGGAAGGATGGTTTCGGGTTCCGGGGTAGTAGTCATGGGACTATAGCGGCGTGACAGCACATCTGGCTTGACATTCTTAGATCCCGGCAGGTATGAGAGGGAGAAGTTGAACTGTATGAACAGCAGGGCCCATCTGGCTTGCCTGGAGTTGAGGCACTTGGCGGTGCAGAGATACTCCAGGTTCTTGTGGTCGGTTCACACGATGAACGGATGTTCCACCCCCTCTAGCCACTGCCTCCATTCCTCTAACGCCATATTCACTGCGAAAAGTTCCCAACATCGTAGTTCTTCTCCGTGGCATTAAGGCGATGGGAGAAGAAGGTGCAGGGATGTAGCTTGAGGTCCAGGGAAGAACGCTGGGAAAGGACAGCCCCCACTCCGACATCCGAAGCATCGGCCTCCACCATGATCTGACGGGATGGGTCAGGATGAACCAAGATGGGAGTTGTGGTGAAGCGATGTTTGAGGTCCCGGAACGCCCAGTTAGCAGCTGGAGACCACGTGAACAGAACCTTGGGCGAGGTGAGTGCTGACAGGGGAGAAGCCAGGGTGCCGTGACCCCAGATAAAGCAGCGATAGAAGTTGGCGAACCCCAGGCAACATTGCAGCTGCACCCTGGAAGTAGGCTGGGGCCAATCCACCACCACTCTCACCTTCCGGGATCCATATGTTCACTCCCTGCAACGATGATGTAACCCAGAAAAGGCATGGTGGAGTGATGGAACTCACACTTCTCTGCTTTTCCAAACAACTGGTTCTCCAGTAGGCATTGAAGAACCTGTCGGATGTGGAGCACATGTTCCTGGGTGGAGTGGGAGAAGACGAGGGTGTTATCTAGGTAGACAAAGACAAACCCGTTTAACATGTCGCGGAGATCATCGTTAACCAGAGCCTGGAACACAGCAGGGGTATTGGTAAGGCCAAATGGCATGACCAGATACTCGTAGTGATCGCTGGCCGTGTTGAAGGCGGTCTTCCACTCTTCCCCTTCCCATGTCCGCACCAGGTGGTAGGCGTCCTGTAGATCCAGCTTGGAAAACTCGATGACCCCCTGGAGCGGCTAGAAGGCAGGGGAGATGAGGGGTAGTGGGTAGCGGTTCTTCACCGTTATGTTGTTGAGACCCCGGCAGTGATGCACGGGCGCCAGCGGTAGAGGAAGGACGGATGAATCCTGCAGCTAGTGAGTCACCAATATAGGTCTCCATCGCCTTCGTCTCTGGTCCCGACAGAGAGTACAGTCGTCCCCGGGGCGGAGTGGTAAAAGGGAAAAGGTCAATCCCGCAGTCATATGGTCAGTGCGGTGGAAGTGAAGTGGCCCGGGCTTTGTTGAACACCTCCCGGAGGTCCTGGTAATCCGCGGGAATGGCGGAGAGGTCCGGGGCGACTTCCGACCCCCTAGGAAGATGTCCCGGGGCAGGTTATGCTAACTTCAGGCATCTGGCGTGGCAGAACGGGCTCTAGCCAATGAAGGCACCAGCAGACCAGTTAAAGAGGGGATTGTGTCGCTGGAGCCAGGAGAATCCCAATACAATGGGAATCTGAGGAGACTTAATGAGCAGGAACTGGATAGCCTCGCTGTGGTACCCTGACACACGTAGGTTGATGGGAGTGGTGTTGTGGGTGACCCAGGCCTATAGAGCGCCCATCCAGCACTCTAACTTCCATAGGAATGGAGAGGGGCTGAGTGGGTTTGCCCAGCTCGGAAGCCAGTGTATAGTCCAAAAGCTCTCATCGGCCCTAGAGTCGATGAGGACACGAAGAGATTTCGACTGGTTTCCCACAGCATAATGGAATGACACTGAGTGCGGGTAAGGGAAGCAAAAATGTTCTCCATATGGCCCACCAGAGTACTCGCTCCTACCGGTGAGCCTGGTCTTTTAACGGACAACAGGACACAAAATGACCACGAGTCCCGCAATACAGACAACTCTTAGTGTTGATAGCCATTCCACTGTATAGCCATTCCACTGGAGACAAACCAGCTCTGCCTAGTTGCATATGCTCGGGAAACGGTGAATCGGCCGTCTTCGGCGACTCTCGGGGAACCTCGGGTAGCCTCAGGTTCTCTCGGAAACTTGGCCGTCGAGGACTTCTGGGGATGCCTCGGAGGCCAGGTGGAATCTTTGGAAGGGCGAGCAAAGTCTAATCTCCTCTCCCTCTGTCGTTCCCGTAGTCGCCCATCGATCCTGATGGTCATGGCGAGGAGGCAATCGAGATCCTTTGGTAATTCCCAGGCTGCAAGCTCGTCCTTGACCTCCTCCGAGACTCTGTGTAGGAACATGTCGAACAGCGCTTCCTGGTTCCAGGCACTCTCAGCTACCAACGTGTGGAAATCCACTGCATAGTCTGCCACACTGCGGGAGTCCTGCCGAAGCTGGAGTAGCTTCCGGGCAGCCTCTCCCCCGGAGAATGGGGCATCAAATACCTTCTTGACCTCTCCCACGAACTCCTCCAGACTTACGCATATGGCCGGCTGTTTCTCCCATACAGCTGTAGCCCAGGCGAGCGCCCTCCTGGACATCAGCGTGATAAGGTACTTTATCTTAGAGCGGTCGGAGGGGAAGGATGAGGGCTGAAGCTCAAAGATGAGGCCACACTGAGCTAGAAACGCACGACAGGTGCCTGGCTCTCCATTGAAGAGTTCCAGGGAGGTAAGCGGTGCTCCCGGGAAGACAGAGTGCCCAGTGAGGCGGCCCTGCCAAACAGCCGAGTTACTAAGGGGATGTGAGGTTTCCGTCGTAGTAGGCTGCCTCCCAGCCAACCCGTGGAATTGCTCCAGCAAGATGTACAATGGCCGGTCATGGCGTTCGGCCAAGGTGTGGACCCCCTCCAAACGCCACGAAGCAATTCCTCATGCCTACCAATGGTGGCCATTATTATTTGTATAATAATGGTCATTATACACTAGCAGTATTTCTGTAATAATGGAAACTACAGTAATAGTATTTCTGTAATAATGGTAACTACAGTAATAGTATTTCTGTAATAATGGTAACTACAGTAATAGTATTTCTGTAATAATAGCAACTACAGTAATATTATTTCTGTAATAATGGTAACTACAGTAATAGTATTTCTGTAATAATGGTAACTACAGTAATAGTATTTCTGTAATAATGGTAACTACAGTAATAGTATTTCTGTAATAATGGTAGCTATGGCAATAGTATTTCTCCAATAATGGTACGTATACAGTAATAGTATTTCTGTAATAATGTTAACTACAGTAATAGTATTTCTGTAATAATGTTAACTACAGTAATAGTATTTCTGTAATAATGGTAACTACAGTAAAAGTATTTCTGTAATAATGGTAACTACAGTAAAAGTATTTCTGTAATAATGGTAACTACAGTAATAGTATTTCTGTAATAATGGTAACTACAGTAATAGTATTTCTGTAATAATGGTAGCTACAGTAATAGTATTTCTGTAATAATGGTAGCTACAGTAATAGTATTTCTGTAATAATGGTAACTACAGTAATAGTATTTCTGTAATAATAGCAACTACAGTAATAGTATTTCTGTAATAATGGTAGCTACAGTAATAGTATTTCTGTAATAATGGTAGCTACAGTAATAGTATTTCTGTAATAATGGTAACTACAGTAATAGTATTTCTGTAATAATGGTAGCTATAGCAATAGTATTTCTCCAATAATGGTACGTATACATAGTATTTCTGTAATAATGGTAACTACAGTAATAGTATTTCTGTAATAATGGTAACTACAGTAATAGTATTTCTGTAATAATGGTAACTACAGTAATAGTATTTCTGTAATAATGGTAGCTATGGCAATAGTATTTCTCCAATAATGGTACGTATACAGTAAAAGTATTTCTGTAATAATGGTAACTACAGTAAAAGTATTTCTGTAATAATGGTAACTACAGTAATAGTATTTCTGTAATAATGGTAACTACAGTAATAGTATTTCTGTAATAATGGTAGCTACAGTAATAGTATTTCTGTAATAATGGTAACTACAGTAATAGTATTTCTGTAATAATGGTAACTACAGTAATAGTATTTCTGTAATAATAGCAACTACAGTAATATTATTTCTGTAATAATGGTAACTACAGTAATAGTATTTCTGTAATAATGGTAACTACAGTAATAGTATTTCTGTAATAATAGCAACTACAGTAATATTATTTCTGTAATAATGGTAACTACAGTAATAGTATTTCTGTAATAATGGTAACTACAGTAATAGTATTTCTGTAATAATGGTAGCTATGGCAATAGTATTTCTCCAATAATGGTACGTATACAGTAATAGTATTTCTGTAATAATGGTAACTACAGTAATAGTATTTCTGTAATAATGGTAGCTACAGTAATAGTATTTCTGTAATAATGGTAACTACAGTAATAGTATTTCTGTAATAATGGTAACTACAGTAATAGTATTTCTGTAATAATGGTAACTACAGTAATAGTATTTCTGTAATAATGGTAACTACAGTAAAAGTATTTCTGTAATAATGGTAACTACAGTAATAGTATTTCTGTAATAATGGTAACTACAGTAATAGTATTTCTGTAATAATGGTAACTACAGTAATAGTATTTCTGTAATAATGGTAACTACAGTAATAGTATTTCTGTAATAATGGTAACTACAGTAATAGTATTTCTGTAATAATGGTAACTACAATAATAGTATTTCTGTAATAATGGTAACTACAGTAATAGTATTTCTGTAATAATGGTAACTACAGTAATAGTATTTCTGTAATAATGTTAACTACGGTAATAGTATTTCTGTAATAATGGTAACTACAGTAATAGTATTTCTGTAATAATGGTAACTACAGTAATAGTATTTCTGTAATAATGGTAACTACAGTAATAGTATTTCTGTAATAATGGTAACTACAGTAATAGTATTTCTGTAATAATGGTAACTACAGTAATAGTATTTCTGTAATAATGTTAACTACAGTAATAGTATTTCTGTAATAATGGTAACTACAGTAATAGTATTTCTGTAATAATGTTAACTACAGTAATAGTATTTCTGTAATAATGTTAACTACAGTAATAGTATTTCTGTAATAATGGTTACTACAGTAATAGTATTTCTGTAATAATGGTAACTACAGTAAAAGTATTTCTGTAATAATGTTAACTACAGTAATAGTATTTCTGTAATAATGTTAACTACAGTAATAGTATTTCTGTAATAATGGTTACTACAGTAATAGTATTTCTGTAATAATGTTAACTACAGTAAAAGTATTTCTGTAATAATGGTAACTACAGTAATAGTATTTCTGTAATAATGGTAACTACAGTAAAAGTATTTCTGTAATAATGGTAACTACAGTAAAAGTATTTCTGTAATAATGGTAACTACAGTAATAGTATTTCTGTAATAATGGTAACTACAGTAAAAGTATTTCTGTAATAATGGTAACTACAGTAATAGTATTTCTGTAATAATGGTAACTACAGTAAAAGTATTTCTGTAATAATGTTAACTACAGTTATAGTATTTCTGTAATAATGGTAACTACAGTAATAGTATTTCTGTAATAATGTTAACTACAGTAATAGTATTTCTGTAATAATGGTAACTACAGTAAAAGTATTTCTGTAATAATGGTAACTACAGTAATAGTATTTCTGTAATAATGGTAACTACAGTAATAGTATTTCTGTAATAATGGTAGCTATGGCAATAGTATTTCTCCAATAATGGTACGTATACAGTAATAGTATTTCTGTAATAATGGTAACTACAGTAATAGTATTTCTGTAATAATGTTAACTACAGTAATAGTATTTCTGTAATAATGGTAACTACAGTAATAGTATTTCTGTAATAGTGTTAAATCTGTAGTATGTGTACTAATAGTATAGTGTCCCATTTCTCTGGGAATTCTCTGGGGAATAGTGTTGGGTGGAACCATACCAAGCGTTTGAGCCACAGGAAACTCAGGATACACATACATACACACACGTACACACGTCTGAGACGCAACAACAAAAGGAGAGGAAGTGGTTTAATTCCAGCCCAGACGCTCTGCCACAAACATCCTTCCTGCCAGCTTAGGTGGAGCTCTCTCACACCCACCCAAGTTTCAGAACAAATGGTGGACAATCTATTACATAGTTCTGATGGTTAAATGTTGTCTCCTTTGGATGATGTAAAATTTGACCTTTGAGATCAGGAAGAAAGAGTGAAAAGAAACCACAGAGTGACATGAGACCCACACACAGATGAGGACAATGAGACCCACAAACAGATGAGGACAATGAGACCCACACACAGATGAGGACAATGAGACCCACACACAGATGAGGACAATGAGACCCACACACAGATGAGGACAATGAGACCCACACACAGATGAGGACAATGAGACCCACACACAGATGAGGACAATGAGACCCACACACAGATGAGGACAATGAGACCCACACACAGATGAGGACAATGAGACCCACACACAGATGAGGACAATGAGACCCACACACAGATGAGGACAATGAGACCCACACACAGATGAGAACAATGAGACCCACACACAGATGAGGACAATGAGACCCACACACAGATGAGGACAATGAGACCCACACACAGATGAGGACAATGAGACCCACACACAGATGAGGACAATGAGACCCACACACAGATGAGGACAATGAGACCCACAAACAGATGAGGACAATGAGACCCACAAACAGATGAGGACAATGAGACCCACAAACAGATGAGGACAATGAGACCCACACACAGATGAGAACAATGAGACCCACACACAGATGAGGACAATGAGACCCACACACAGATGAGGACAATGAGACCCACACACAGATGAGGACAATGAGACCCACACACAGATGAGGACAATGAGACCCACACACAGATGAGGACAATGAGACCCACACACAGATGAGGACAATGAGACCCACACACAGATGAGGACAATGAGACCCACACACAGATGAGGACAATGAGACCCACAAACAGATGAGGACAATGAGACCCACAAACAGATGAGGACAATGAGACCCACAAACAGATGAGGACAATGAGACCCACACACAGATGAGGACAGAGGGAGATAAACAGCCGGCAGACAAACACTTTTAAAAATCTCCCCCTCTTTTACACAATCCCTCTTTCTACTCCCCTCTCTCTCTCTACATCATCCCTCTGTCCTCTTTCTATTCCTCTCTCTCTCTACATCGTCCCTCTATGCTCTTTCTATTCCTCTCTCTCTCTACATCATCCATAAATCCTCTCTCTCTTTACATCATCCCTCTATCCTCTCTCTCTATATATCATCCCTCTATCCTCTCTCTCTTTACATCATCCCTCTATCCACTCCTCTCACTCTCTCTCTCCACCCCCACCCCCCTCCCCCCTTTCTCTCCTGCTAGTTTCCTGTTATGGTGGTTGAGATGAAAGCAGTCATTGTCAAGAGATCACATTAGGGTTTCCACTTCTGACGCTAACACAGATATATAAATACAACACACTGTCTACTGACTGTCCTGGCACTGCCTCCAAGGTCACGTCCCTGGGCATGTGTGTGTGTGTGTGTTTGTGTGTGTGTCTGTGTGTGTGTGTCAGACTGCAACTCATAGCTCATGTACCTAGCCCAGACCGATAATTGCTAATATGAGTCTGTGATTGTGATTTATGAATGATGTCATCATGGCTTAATCAACACCCCAGACATTACACAGACAATAACTTCACTGTTCTGTCTGACACCTGAGATGTGTGTGTGTGTGTGTGTGTGTGTGTGTGTGTGTGTGTGTGTGTGTGTGTGTGTGTGTGTGTGTGTGTGTGTGTGTGTGTGTGTGTGTGTGTGTGTGTGTGTGTGTGTGTGTGTGTGTGTGTGTGTGTGTGTGTGTGTGTGTGTGTGTGTGTGTGTGTGTGTGTGTGTGTGTGTGTGTGTGTGTGTGTGTGTGTGTGTGTGTGTGTGTGTGTGTGTGTGTGTGTGTGTGTGTGTGTGTGTGTGTGTGACACCTGAGAGAGGTGTTATTGAATGACTAATTACAGGAAACAGGTAAGGATGAGTTCATTTGCAAAGCTAAATTAATTTGGTTGGGGGGAAAAAATGCACATGCACACGCACGCCACACACACACTTTGACGTATCAATTCCTGGCACGCTAAATAACATGACAGTGTGTTGAGTCTCTTCCTCACACGCATGCACACACCCTCACATCACAGCACAAGCAGAGCTGCCATCTCCATAGGGAGAGAGAGACAAGTCACATATTGTGGCCCCTAGATTGGCAAACAGGAACAGGAAGCAGCATCGCTGGAGAGAATAGGTGAACAAGTTGCTCCCCCAGGGCAGCACTGCTGACACACTTTCCCTAGCTAACACACGTGCCATGTAGTGTGTGTGCTCCTACGCGTGTGTGTGTGTGTGCCTTTCGTGTAGCTCCTTCAGTGCCTGGTATCTGTCCCACCTCAGCAGTCCAGTCCTACAGAGACAGCAGTAACCTATAATACAGTAGACATACTATTAGTAGATGGCTGATCTAGGACCAGTCATAGAGGCCAGTAACCTATAATACAGTAGACATACTATTAGTAGATGGCTGATCTAGGACCAGTCATAGAGGCCAGTAACCTATAATACAGTAGACACACTATTAGTAGATGGCTGATCTAGGACCAGTCATAGAGGCCAGTAACCTATAATACAGTAGACATACTATTAGTAGATGGCTGATCTAGGACCAGTCATAGAGGCCAGTAACCTATAATACAGTAGACACACTATTAGTAGATGGCTGATCTAGGACCAGTCATAGAGGCCAGTAACCTATAATACAGTAGACATACTATTAGTAGATGGCTGATCTAGGACCAGTCATAGAGGCCAGTAACCTATAATACAGTAGACACACTATTAGTAGATGGCTGATCTAGGACCAGTCATAGAGGCCAGTAACCTATAATACAGTAGACATACTATTAGTAGATGGCTGATCTAGGACCAGTCATAGAGGCCAGTAACCTATAATACAGTAGACACACTATTAGTAGATGGCTGATCTAGGACCAGTCATAGAGGCCAGTAACCTATAATACAGTAGACATACTATTAGTAGATGGCTGATCTAGGACCAGTCATAGAGGCCAGTAACCTATAATACAGTAGACACACTATTAGTAGATGGCTGATCTAGGACCAGTCATAGAGGCCAGTAACCTATAATACAGTAGACACACTATTAGTAGATGGCTGATCTAGGACCAGTCATAGAGGCCAGTAACCTATAATACAGTAGACACACTATTAGTAGATGGCTGATCTAGGACCAGTCATAGAGGCCAGTAACCTATAATACAGTAGACACACTATTAGTAGATGGCTGATCTAGGACCAGTCATAGAGGCCAGTAACCTATAATACAGTAGACACACTATTAGTAGATGGCTGATCTAGGACCAGTCATAGAGGCCAGTAACCTATAATACAGTAGACACACTATTAGTAGATGGCTGATCTAGGACCAGTCATAGAGGCCAGTAACCTATAATACAGTAGACACACTATTAGTAGATGGCTGATCTAGGACCAGTCATAGAGGCCAGTAACCTATAATACAGTAGACACACTATTAGTAGATGGCTGATCTAGGACCAGTCATAGAGACAGCAGTAACCTATAATACAGTAGACACACTATTAGTAGATGGCTGATCTAGGACCAGTCATAGAGGCCAGTAACCTATAATACAGTAGACACACTATTAGTAGATGGCTGATCTAGGACCAGTCATAGAGGCCAGTAACCTATAATACAGTAGACACACTATTAGTAGATGGCTGATCTAGGACCAGTCATAGAGACAGCAGTAACCTATAATACAGTAGACACACTATTAGTAGATGGCTGATCTAGGACCAGTCATAGAGGCAGCAGTAACCTATAATACAGTAGACACACTATTAGTAGATGGCTGATCTAGGACCAGTCATAGAGGCCAGTAACCTATAATACAGTAGACACACTATTAGTAGATGGCTGATCTAGGACCAGTCATAGAGGCCAGTAACCTATAATACAGTAGACACACTATTAGTAGATGGCTGATCTAGGACCAGTCATAGAGGCCAGTAACCTATAATACAGTAGACACACTATTAGTAGATGGCTGATCTAGGACCAGTCATAGAGACAGCAGTAACCTATAATACAGTAGACACACTATTAGTAGATGGCTGATCTAGGACCAGTCATAGAGGCCAGTAACCTATAATACAGTAGACACACTATTAGTAGATGGCTGATCTAGGACCAGTCATAGAGACAGCAGTAACCTATAATACAGTAGACACACTATTAGTAGATGGCTGATCTAGGACCAGTCATAGAGGCCAGTAACCTATAGTACAGTAGACATACTATTAGTAGATGGCTGATCTAGGACCAGTCATAGAGACAGCAGTAACCTATAATACAGTAGACACACTATTAGTAGATGGCTGATCTAGGACCAGTCATAGAGGCCAGTAACCTATAATACAGTAGACACACTATTAGTAGATGGCTGATCTAGGACCAGTCATAGAGGCCAGTAACCTATAATACAGTAGACACACTATTAGTAGATGGCTGATCTAGGACCAGTCATAGAGACAGCAGTAACCTATAATACAGTAGACACACTATTAGTAGATGGCTGATCTAGGACCAGTCATAGAGGCCAGTAACCTATAATACAGTAGACACACTATTAGTAGATGGCTGATCTAGGACCAGTCATAGAGGCCAGTAACCTATAATACAGTAGACACACTATTAGTAGATGGCTGATCTAGGACCAGTCATAGAGGCCAGTAACCTATAATACAGTAGACACACTATTAGTAGATGGCTGATCTAGGACCAGTCATAGAGGCCAGTAACCTATAATACAGTAGACACACTATTAGTAGATGGCTGATCTAGGACCAGTCATAGAGGCCAGTAACCTATAATACAGTAGACACACTATTAGTAGATGGCTGATCTAGGACCAGTCATAGAGGCCAGTAACCTATAATACAGTAGACATACTATTAGTAGATGGCTGTTATGGTGGCAAGACCATTAAACAGGTCAACATTAACAAAGCCGCGGGGCCAGATGTATTACCAGGAAGTGTACTCAAAGCATGTGCGGAACCTCTCCCTGACTGAGTCTGTAATACCTACATGTTTCAAGCAGACCACCATAGTCCCTGTGCCCAAGGAAGCGAAGGTAACCTGCCTAAATGATTACCGCCTCGTAGCACTCACTTCGGTATCCATGAAGTGCTTTGAAAGGCTGGTCATGGCTCAAATAAACAGCAGCCTCCCGTGTACCCTAGACCCACTCCAGTTCGCATACCTCCCAAACAGATCAACAGATGACAAAATCTCAATCGCACTCCACACTGCCACGCTGATCCTCAACACGGGGGCTCCTCAGGGGTGTATACATAGTCCGCTCCTGTTCTCCCTGATCACCCCCGGCTGCATCGCCAAACACGACTCCAACACCATCATTAAGTTTGCTGACGATAAAACAGCGGTAGGCCTGATCACCGACAGCGATGAGACAGGTCGTCAGAAAACTGGCACTGTGGTGCCAGGACAACAACCTCTCCCTCAATATGAGCAAGACAAAGAAGCTGATCGTGGACTACAGGAAAAGGCGGGCCAAACATGCCCCCATTAACGTCAACAGGGCTGTAGTGGAGCGGGTCGAGAGCCTCAAGTTCCTTGGTGTCCACATCACCAACGAACTATCATGGTCCAAACACACCAAGACAGTCGTGAAGAGGGCATGACAAAACCTTTTCCCCCTCAGGAGACTGAAAAGATTTGGCATGGGTCCCCAGATCCTCAAAAAGTTATACACCTGCACCATCGAGAGCATCCTGACCGGATGCATCACCACCTGGTATGGCAACTGCTTGGCATCTGACCGTAAGGCGCTACAGTGGGTAGTGCGTACGGCCCAGTACATCACTGGGGGCAAACTTCTGGCCATCCGGGACCTATATAATAGGCGGTGTCAGAGGAAAACCCATTCAATTGTCAGAGACTCCAGTCACCCGAGTCATAGACTGTTTTCTATGCTACCTTACGGCAAGCGGTACCAGAGAGCCAGGTCTAGGACCAAAAGACTCCTTAACATCTTCTACCCCCAAGCCATAAGATTGCTGAACAATTAATCAAATGGCCAAAGGACTATTACATTGAATCCCCTCCATTTGTTTTGTACACTGCTGCTACTCGCTGTTTTTATCTATGCATAGTCAATTCACCCTTACCTACATGTACAAATTACCTCATCTAACCTGTACCAACGCACACTGACTCTGTACTGGTACCACCTCGTTATTGTGTTATTTATATATATATTTTTTACTTTAGTTTATTTGGTAAATATTTTCGTAGCTTTTCTTGAACTGCACTGTTGGTTAAGGGCTTGTAAGTAAGCATTTCACGGTAAGGTCTACACTTGTTGTTGTCACGACAGTCGTATGAATAATTGGACCAAGTGCAGCGCGGATAGAATTCCACATTTTAGTGATAGTGAAACTTCCAAAACAACAAAGACATAACGATCGTGAAATACATAGCGCACATAGGCACTCATACAAAACAATATCCCACATAGCAGGTGGGAAAAAGGACACACTAGTATGATCCCCAATTAGAGGTAACGATCATCAGCTGCCTCCAATTGGGAACCATACACACACAACAACATAGAAATATAATACCTAGAAACCCCCTAGTCACACCCTGACCTAAAACACCATAGAGAACCCGAGGGCTCTCTATGGTCAGGACGTGACACTTGTATACGGCCCATGGTTGGCTGATCTATGGCCAGTCATAGAGTCCAATAACCTATAATACAGTAGACATGGCATTTGTATTTATTTATTTTACCAGGCAAGTCAGTTAAGAACAAATTCTTATTTTCAATGACAGCCTAGGAACAGTGGGTTAATTGCCTTGTTTAGGGCAGTACAACATATTCTTACCTTGTCAGCTCAGGAATTCAATCTAGCAACGTTTCGGTTACTGGCCCAACACTCTAACCACTAGGCCACCTGCCGCCCCGACCAGGCATAGACGACTAGTCATAGAGACCAGTAACCTGTATTACAGTAGACATGCTATTAGTAGATGGATACAGATGACTGATCTAGGACCAGTCACAGTGGTAACTGTAAAGCAGTAAGCTGAGAGAGGAGATAACCAGTTACTTATTATTATAAAAAAAAATGTAACTTTAATTTAACATGGCAAGTCAGATAAGAACAAATTCTTATTTACAATGACGCCCTACCCAGGCCTAACCATCCCCTAACCCAAACAACGCTGGGCCAACTCTACGCCGCCCTATGTGACACCCGATCACGGCCGGTTGTGATACAGCCCGGGATCAAACCAGGGTCTGTAGTGACGCATCTAGCACTGAGATGCAGTGCCTTAGACTCCTGCGTCACTTGAGAGCCACCAGCCGATGTCTGCTACTGTGTGTCTAGGTGTGTGTGTGTATGAGTGTGTGTTTGTGTGTGTGCTTGAGACTGTGTAACTGTATGTGTACCCAGAGAGTACAGCCAGTGTATGCTAACCAACAGCAGTAGCTGACTATCCTGGACAGCAGCGACCAAGGGAGAGGGTCTCCTGGGCAGCAGTGATCAGGGGAGAGGGTCTCCTGGGCAGCAGTGATCAGGGGAGAGGGTCTCCTGGGCAGCAGTGATCAGGGGAGAGGGTCTCCTGGGCAGCAGTGATCAGGGGAGAGGATTTCCTGGGCAGCAGTGATCAGGGGAGAGGGTCTCCTGGGCAGCAGTGATCAGGGGAGAGGGTCTCCTGGGCAGCAGTGATCAGGGGAGAGGGTATCCTGGGCAGCAGCGACCAGGGGAGAGGGTCTCCTGGGCAGCAGTGATCAGGGGAGAGGGTCTCCTGGGCAGCAGCGATCAGGGGAGAGGTTCTCCTGGGCAGCAGTGATCAGGGGAGAGGGTCTCCTGGGCAGCAGTGATCAGGGGAGAGGGTCTCCTGGGCAGCAGTGATCAGGGGAGAGGGTCTCCTGGGCAGCAGTGATCAGGGGAGAGGGTATCCTGGGCAGCAGTGATCAGGGGAGAGGGTATCCTGGGCAGCAGTGATCAGGGGAGAGGGTCTCCACGTCCTGTCTCTAGTTAACGTTTAGCGCTGCAGTAACAAGTCTCTGGTTGTCATGTCCTAGAGGGAAGAGGAAGGGCGGAAGACAGAGGGAGTGAAAGAGAGAGGGAGAGCGAGAGAAAGAGAGAGCGACAGAGAGACAGACAGACAGACAGACAGACAGACAGACAGACAGACAGACAGACAGACAGACAGACAGACAGACAGACAGACAGACAGACAGACAGACAGACAGACAGACAGACAGACAGACAGACAGACAGACAGACAGACAGACAGACAGACAGACAGACAGACAGAGAGAGAGACAGAGACAACTATTCTTAAATTTATTGGCACTGGTATTATAATAATAATTATATGTAATGGTGTGTGTGTGTGTGTGTGTAGAAATAGCAAATATGTGTGTGTGTGTGTGTGTGTGTGTGTGTGTGTGTGTGTGTGTGTGTGTGTGTGTGTGTGTGTGTGTGTGTGTGTGTGTGTGTGTGTGTGTGTTTGTGTGTGTGTGTGTGTGTGTGTGTAAAATAAAGAAATATATTATTATTATATATTTTTTTCAATGTACTTTACTCAAACCAGTGAATATCGCTTATTATAAATGACATCATTAACTATCAGCTTTTGGAATATCCAGGGCCTATTCTTTCACATTTTGGTTATAAAACAACAAATCCTGAATTGATTAAAAACATCAAGGGACAGGACATCATAATCCTGTGTCGTGGAGACATAGATACGCAGTGTCCCTCAGGCTATAGAGAAAGTTTACTACCATCAATCAAACATAAAAATGTTAAACGGGGCCGAGACTCAGGTGGAATCATCATTTGGCATAAGCAGGACTTAGCACTGAATTAAATGAAAAAAGGTACCAGTCACATTTGGCTAAAACTTAACAAAGGTACAATCTATTGTGACAATGATGTGTACATATGTGCAGCTTATGCTCCTCCTTCAGATTCATCATATTATGATGATCAGTTTTTTGACAATCTCCATACAGAAATCATTCATTTTCAGGCAGAGGGTAAAGTGCTTCTTTGTGGAGATTTCAATGCAAGAACAGGTTCTGAGCCTGACTACACTGATGCGGGAGGTAACCACCACATATTTGGACACCCCTCCTTGTACAGTAGCCCTATTATAAAAAATAGAAACAGTCCTAACCAAATACTGAACAAAAATGGGAAGGAGTTAGTGCATCTCTGTCGAGCCTTCTTAGGCTTGTAGATGCTTAATGGTAGAATCAGAGGGGCCTCTTTAGGTCAGTTCACTTACTGCTCAGCTCTTGGGACAAGTGTTGTCGATTATGCCATCACTGACATTGACCCCTCCTACATTAGCGCATTCACTGTCAGACCACAGACACCATTGTCAGATCACAGTCAGATCAACGTGTTTCTGATGAAATTAACCAGCAACATTCATTAAAAAATACAGCCCAATAAACTCTACAACATAAACCAATCGTACAGATGGGCACAAAACAGTGCAACGAGATTCATTGAAACATTGAACTCAAATGAAATGATGAACTGTTTATGTCTTTCAATAACTCACAATACCAAAACAATAAAGGTGCCAATTCAACTCAAAACATCAACTGTATATTCCATAAAGCAGCATCGAAAGCAAATTTGAGAAAACCAAAGAAATGCAACATCAGAAACAAAAAGGTTTCTGAAAAATGGTTTGATAATGAATGTAAAACAATTAGAAAACACCTAAGAGAAATGTCAAATGAAAAACATAAGCAGCAAAACAACCCAGAGCTACGATATGAATTCTTTGAAACTCTAAAACTGTCACGATCGTTGTAAAGAGGAGACCAAGGCGCAGCGTGAGTAGAGTTCCACATCATTTTAATCAACTGAAACTCACCTAACAAAACAACAACCGACCGACCGACCAACCGACCGACCGACCGACCGACCGACCGACCGACCGACCGACCGACCGACGACCGACCGACCGACCGACCGACCGACCGACCGACCGACCGACCGACCGACCGACCGACCGACCGAACGACCGACCGACCGACCGACCGACCGACCGACCGACCGACCGACCGACCGAACGACCGACCGACCGACCGACCGACCGACCGACCGACCGACCGACCGAACGACCGACCGACCGAACGACCGACCGACCGACCGACCGAACGACCGACCGACCGAACAACCGACCAACCGACCGACCGAACGACCGACCGACCGAACGACCGACCGACCGACCGACCGACCGACCGAAACGTGCCGCTACAGGTGTGCACTCAGGCAACTCAATGTAGACAAGATCCCACAACACAAACGAGGGAAATGGCTACCTAAATATGATCCCCAATCAGAGACAACGATAAACAGCTGTCTCTGATTGGGAACCATATCAGGCAAACATAGACATACAACACCCCTAGACATACAAAAACCCTAGACATACAAAAACCCTAGACATACAAAACTAGCGTACCCACCCTAGTCACACCCTGACCTAACCAAAATATATAGAAAAACAGAGATGGTCAGGGCGTGGCAAAAACAGTATAAACAATCACTGAAACACAAGAAATTGAATTATACCAACAAGACACTTGATGAAATTGAAAACGCAGTTGACCAAAATCAGTTCTGGGACATGTGGAACAATTTATGCACGACAAAGCCACAATAATTATCCATACAAGATGAAGGAATTTGGAAAACTTTTTTTGATAATCTATACGAAAACATTCCACGAAAACAACAGAACCAATTAGAAATGAAAGAAAAATTGAACATCCTTGAATCAGTCATTAAAAACAAACAAAATCCATTAGATTACCCAATAACCCAACAAGGACTACATGAAAAGCTCAAATCTATAAAATCAAAGAAGGCTTGTGGTCTCGATAACATCAGAAATGAAATGCTGAAAAACAGCACACCTGAGTTGCAAAATGCTGTGCTTAAATTGTTCAACATGGTTTTAACTTCTGGCTGCTTCCCTGATGTCTGGAACCAGGGGCTCATCTCCCCTATCCACAAAAGTGGAGACAAATCAGACCCCAATAATTATAGGGGAATTTGCGTAAACAGCAACTTGGGAAAGGTTGTCTGTAACATTTTGAATTGAAGATTTCAAACCTTTCTTCAAGAAAAAAATGTAATAAGTAAATGTCAAATTGTCTTTCTCCCTAACCATCGCACTACTGACCACATTGACCATACTGACCTTACACACACATATTAATGAACACGTCCACCAAAAAAAAGAGGGAAAAATTATTGACTTTTAAAAACCCATTTGATTCTATTTGGCATGAAGGGCTATTCTACAAAATTCTCCAAAGTTGTCTTGGTGGTAAGGTGTATGACTTAATAAAATGCATGTACACAGAAAACAGGTGTGCAATAAAAATCTAAAACCAAAGAACAGAATTCTTTTCACAACGTCGAGGTGTCAGACAAGGCTAGAGTTTGAGTACAAATCTTTTCAACATTTATATCAATGAATTAGCAGACATGTTGGACCATTCTCCAGCCCCTGGAATCACACTATTTGACACAGAGGTAAAATACCTGCTATATGCTGATGACTTGGTATTTCTATCACCAAACAAAGAAGGTCTTCAACAGGACCTTAACATTCTAGAGCAATATTGCCATAATTGGGCCCTGGCAGTACATTTAAAAAAAAATGCTTGTGTGCGTGTGCTTGTGTGTGTGTTCGTATGTATGTGCGTGTGTGTGTGTGTGTGTATGTATGTGCGTGTGTGTGTGTGTGCAGTGAGAAAGCATCCCTATCTCTCTCAGTCTATCATCAATCCATCAATGTGGAAAAATGTATGGTACTCAAGCATTTATTCAATCACAAGTCTATATCTGACTTCTAAAAATAATGTTTTCATCTGACAAGAGGAAGATTGAAAACTAACAGTAATTTAATTTCAGCTGAAGAGAGAGGAAAGACGTAAACACAAATGAAACTCTCTCTGTGTAAAGGAAATTAAACCCTCTCTGTGAAAAGGAAATGAAACTCTCTAAAGAAATCTTTGTCTGTGTAAAGGAAATGAAACTCTCTCTGTGTAAAGGAAATTAAACTTTCTCTGTGTAAAGGAAAGAGAGTGTTTACACACAAAGACAGGGCGAGCCCTGGCTGTTGGTGATGGATTTTCTTGGATTTCCAAAATGGGAATTTCAGCGTTGATGAGCTGAATTGCGGCAGAGAATTCCACTATTCCCCGAGCACAGTGACCCTTGAACCCTGACCTGGAGCAGCTAAAAATAGCTGCAGCATAATGCTGAGCCTCTCTCTCTCTCTCTCTCTCTCTCTCTCTCTCTCTCTCTCTCTCTCTCTCTCTCTCTCTCTCTCTCTCTCTCTCTCTCTCTCTCTCTCTCTCTCTCTCTCTCTCTCTCTCTCTCTCTCTCCTCTCTCTCTCTCTCTCTCTCTCTCTCTGATAAGAGGCAGATGCTGCTGGAGCCAGGCAGGGATCTCTCTCTCTCTCTCTCTCTCTCTCTGATAAGAGGCAGATGCTGCTGGAGCCAGGCAGGGATCTCTCTCTCTCTCTCTCTCTCGCTCTCTCTCTGATAAGAGGCAGATGCTGCTGGAGCCAGGCAGGGATCTCTCTCTCTCTCTCTCTCTCTCTCTCTCTCTCTGATAAGAGGCAGATGCTGCTGGAGCCAGGCAGGGATCTCTCTTGAACCCACTAAGAAGTCTTACTTACCTCAACCTAAAACATCTCCACTCTAAGACAGTCCCAGAGATAGTTGGAGTCAATTCACATCTCAATTTAGTCAACTCAGGAAGTGAATTGAAAGTCGATTGATGAATGGAAAAATCCCTATAGAAAACAATGTAACAATCTTCTATTCACTTCCAGAATTGACTGAATTGAAAACTGAATTTGACTCCAACACTGGTAGGTATGCCAGTGAAAAAGAGAGGCATCTTTATTAAGTCTGAAATGTAACTGTAAAAAAAGGACAGCACAGCTTTCAAAAGGAAACATTTTAGTTTATAGTATCACAGGAAAAAAATAACATGCATTCGTCTCACATAAAAGCAATTCTATTTAAGGCTCTTTTCGTGTCCAAAAATACCCCCTCCCCTCTCCGCTCCTTCTTCCTCTTCTCCTCCTCCTCTTCTACTGGTGAAAAGGCCTCGGGGCAATCCGAACTTGGGGAGAACATAAAAAATTTAACTTGGGAGGCGATCTGTAGGAATGCTCATACCATTCCTCATATCATTGTTTGATCTTGCGTGAGGCCCCATATCTGCTAGATCATGAGAGAAAGAGAATACGTGTGTAATATGGATTAAAGACAATGTGCTGATGTGTGGTAATAGTGATATGCAGTTATTTTTTTCCAGTTAAAGTCGACTTGCGTCACTGTATTCCAATGTTTTCTTTACCATTACTGGATCCCCCTAAAAAGGCAATAATTGGTCTCTCTCCTGCTTTCTCTATCCCTCTACATTCTAAGCATTTAGCAGACGCTCTTATCCACAGCGATTAGGGTTACGGTTTTTCACCCAGATCGCTTGGGATATCTCTCCTTGCTCTCTCTCTGCTCTCTCTCTCTCTATCTTTGCTCTCTATCTCTTTATCGCTATCTTTGCTCTCTATCGCTATCTTCTCTCTCTCTCTCTCTCGCTATCTTCTCTCTCTCTCGCTATCTTCTCTCTCTCTCTCTCTCTCTCGCTATCTTCTCTCTCTCTCGCTCTCGCTCTCTCTCTCTCTCTCTCTCTCTCTCTCTCTCTCTCTCTCTCTCTCTCTCTCTCTCTCTCGCTCTCTCTCTCTCTCTCACAAGTACTGAAAGACCAGGAAGCAGATGGTTCACAGGGAAATCAGGTACATGTAGGCTAGCCCTACACCCTCACTCCTCCTCACCTCCCTCCCTC
The DNA here is from genome assembly GCF_045679555.1 of Salvelinus alpinus. NCBI lineage: Eukaryota > Metazoa > Chordata > Actinopteri > Salmoniformes > Salmonidae > Salvelinus > Salvelinus alpinus. Next base: position 12,771,308 of record NC_092105.1, on the reverse strand, counting down.
TCTCCCTCATCTTACCAGCACTGTAAAACCAGGAGGCAGGTAGTCCACAGGGAAATCAGGTAGATGTAGGCTAGCCATACACCCTCATTCCTCTCCAACTCCATCTCCAATAGAAGCTTCTCTAACATAAAATATGTACATTGCGGTATCCCTCAGGGCCGTTACTCTTCTCAATTTTTATGATGTGCCACTTGTCTTACAAGAAGCTAAAATAACTATGTACCGGTATGCTGACGATTGCACGCTCTACATCAGCACCTACAGCCAGGGAGCTCACTGACACTCTTAGCAAGGAGTTACAGTCAGTTTCGGGAACTAGGTAGGTAGCAAAAAACTGGTCGTAAGTACATCTACAACCAAAATCATTGTATTTGGTTCAAAGCGTTCTCTAAGGCCTATTCCTCAACTGGAGCTCTGCATAAAGGGTGTGACCATTGAACACGGTGAAGAGGAGGAGTAACACTGAATAGAGAAACACGTCTTGCCTTTAACTGTTTACATAGAACTAACATCAACAACATGGATGATCATCTTTCAGAGTTGAGGGTTGACAAGAAACTGACTACTTTTTAGGAAAAATGTGTGTGTTGGAAAACGCCTAACCACTTGTATAATCTATTTGCTTACACTTCAAACAGACATACAGTACATACCCCAATATGGGTTTCTTCACTCACTTTACCATAACCAAAAACAGATTTAATGCTTCGCTCAGTTATGTATAGAGGCATGTCATCATGGAATGATCTGTTACCAGAGGTTACTCAGTTATGTCTAGAGGCATGTCATCATGGAATGATCTGTTACCAGAGGTTACTCAGTTATGTATAGAGGCGTGTCATCATGGAATGATCTGTTACCAGAGGTTACTCAGTTATGTATAGAGGCATGTCATCATGGAATGATCTGTTACCAGAGGTTACTCAGTTATGTATAGAGGCATGTCATCATGGAATGATCTGTTACCAGAGGTTACTCAGTTATGTATAGAGGCATGTCATCATGGAATGATCTGTTACCAGAGGTTACTCAGTTATGTATAGAGGCATGTCATCATGGAATGATCTGTTACCAGAGGTTACTCAGTTATGTATAGAGGCATGTCATCATGGAATGCTCTGCTACCAGCGGTTACTCAGTTATGTATAGAGGCATGTCATCATGGAATGATCTGTTACCAGAGGTTACTCAGTTATGTATAGAGGCATGTCATCATGGAATGATCTGTTACCAGAGGTTACTCAGTTATGTATAGAGGCATGTCATCATGGAATGCTCTGCTGTCAGCGGTTACTCAGTTATGTATAGAGGCATGTCATCATGGAATGATCTGTTACCAGAGGTTACTCAGTTATGTATAGAGGCATGTCATCATGGAATGATCTGTTACCAGAGGTTACTCAGTTATGTATAGAGGCATGTCATCATGGAATGCTCTGTTACCAGAGGTTACTCAGTTATGTATAGAGCCATGTCATCATCGAATGCTCTTTTACCAGAGGTTACCCAGTTATGTATAGAGGCATGTCATCATGGAATGCTCTGTTACCAGAGGTTACTCAGTTATGTATAGAGGCATGTCATCATGGAATGATCTGTTACCAGAGGTTACTCAGTTATGTATAGAGGCATGTCATCATGGAATGATCTGTTACCAGAGGTTACTCAGTTATGTATAGAGGCATGTCATCATGGAATGATCTGTTACCAGAGGTTACTCAGTTATGTCTAGAGGCATGTCATCATGGAATGATCTGTTACCAGAGGTTACTCAGTTATGTATAGAGGCGTGTCATCATGGAATGATCTGTTACCAGAGGTTACTCAGTTATGTATAGAGGCATGTCATCATGGAATGATCTGTTACCAGAGGTTACTCAGTTATGTATAGAGGCATGTCATCATGGAATGATCTGTTACCAGAGGTTACTCAGTTATGTATAGAGGCATGTCATCATGGAATGATCTGTTACCAGAGGTTACTCAGTTATGTATAGAGGCATGTCATCATGGAATGATCTGTTACCAGAGGTTACTCAGTTATGTATAGAGGCATGTCATCATGGAATGATCTGTTACCAGAGGTTACTCAGTTATGTATAGAGGCATGTCATCATGGAATGATCTGTTACCAGAGGTTACTCAGTTATGTATAGAGGCATGTCATCATGGAATGATCTGTTACCAGAGGTTACTCAGTTATGTATAGAGGCATGTCATCATGGAGTGCTCTGCTGTCAGCGGTTACTCAGTTATGTATAGAGGCATGTCATCATGGAATGATCTGTTACCAGAGGTTACTCAGTTATGTATAGAGGCATGTCATCATGGAATGATCTGTTACCAGAGGTTACTCAGTTATGTATAGAGGCATGTCATCATGGAATGCTCTGTTACCAGAGGTTACTCAGTTATGTATAGAGCCATGTCATCATCGAATGCTCTTTTACCAGAGGTTACCCAGTTATGTATAGAGGCATGTCATCATGGAATGCTCTGTTACCAGAGGTTACTCAGTTATGTATAGAGGCATGTCATCATGGAATGATCTGTTACCAGAGGTTACTCAGTTATGTATAGAGGCATGTCATCATGGAATGCTCTGTTACCAGAGGTTACTCAGTTATGTATAGAGGCATGTCATCATGGAATGCTCTGTTGTCAGAGGTTACTCAGTTATGTATAGAGGCATGTCATCATGGAGTGCTCTGCTGTCAGCGGTTACTCAGGCAACAAGTTTAGCTCCAAAAAACAGATAAAACAACATCTTCTATCACAGTGCCACTCATCTTCTTAAAGATCTATACGAATATGAATATGTATGAATAGTGTAAATATAATTTTTGGTTTCTCTTTGTGTCTTTCCAATATATAACACTTTTTTTTATATATATAAAATATAAACGGCAATACTCAAAAGTTTGGACACACCTACTCATTCCAGAGTTTTTATTTACAGAATAA